>NW_017257523.1:1447045-1636181 GCF_001594055.1 Mycetomoellerius zeteki | reverse complement strand
GTGGAAAGAAAACACATAGTTGCTTATTTAAAAAATTATCCATTTTGCATACATATTTTGTTAAAGCAACTATGTGTTTTCTTTCCACTAATTGATTCATCTCATTATTCTGTTCATAAAAGTATTAAGGTACGATTATAAAAAAATTAATAGTTTACGAATTATTTAATATTTTATGTCAATATGTGCCACAATGAAATATAAAATATCTCGTAAACTATTGGTTTTTTGATATCGCTACCTTAATACTTTTATATGCAGAATAATTAGAGGAATCATATTATGTAAAAAAATTCATATAATTCCATTTAAAAAAATGATCATGACCTTCAAATAACCTTGAAAATCGAGTTCAAGGTCAAGGTCCTTGGCACCATTAGGTGACCCCCATCTAAACAAACAAATTTTCCCTTTACAACTTTTCAATCAGATGCGTACTTTCTGAGATATTCGCATCGATAGATTAAAACGGACCACCCTGTATATATATACATGCATATAAACGGATGTAGCGAACAAATGGACAGATTTATTAATTGGCATTTTAAATATCTAGTATTTTAAATGTTCATGATTTCACGCTTAACCTATTCTATGCTTACATCTAAGAATATCTTTTATAAAAGTATATTAAATATATGAACTGACAGTTATTCCGTCAAATCCTCGAAAGAGAGCTCGTCAATGTACGGTTCGTAATCGTATATTGGAATCAAATCATGAATCTATCATAAATCCTGAGAATATCGCCATGAAATTCTGATATCCAAGCTTCTATTTCCTCGCGGTATAGTTTCAATTTCACAGCTATATTTTTGATGCAATTGATGCTACGCTAAGACAAATAGTATCCATCTTTACTTTACATAATCCTTTATCAATCATATAAAAGCAAAGAAAGGTCAATGGAGTTCAATATATACGAATACTGTCTGTTTTAAACCGTTGCCGAAATGTTTGACGTACATTTAAATTGCTATTAAAACGACGCTAGAAATCACATTTATACTACGTAAAAATAGTCTAAGACTACCGGCAAGGTTTAAGTTATGTTGTAGAAACGGGACGAAGTTGAAAATGAGTTTGGGACTAGTTCTAGGCTACCTAGAATGCCTTTTACAAAAGTTCGACCAACTTTTGGATTATAGCTGCTTCAGGCTTTCGGCTAGAACTAATTTTCGCTTTACGGACCCGCCGTTACCTTTCAAAGAAATATAACTTTTTTACTTATATGAAAAGATATACTCATGTGATAAAAAATATAAAATATATTTTCTTCGAATTCTGATCAAAATTTTCAATGATTTTAAAAAATCAATATAAATAAATATAAAGCATGAAATATAAATTTCTTAACCGTATCAACGATAAATAAGTAAAAGAATTGCACTTAAATATTATGAATTCCAGACGCAAATAAAAATATTCACAAAAGGAGCATTCTTACGTTTCTTGAACATGAGGGAAATGTTTAAACATCCGGAAGAGAAGGACAAAGATAATTCACCGTGCCAAGGGAGGATCAAGGTCTAGGAAACAAAGAAACCTCTCCGCCAAATTAATGATTTAATTATAAAGGAAACTTTTGTGGCCGACCACCATCGCGGGTGCACTCCTTGGGGAAACGATGGTGGCTATCCCCATGGATAATTGAGGATGCTAAGGTCGAGTCTTATGGGCAACCGGCAGACAACCGTGGGGGTCGGACTAACCATGATCTATGAGCAGCCTGCATATGAGTGACCTTTGTCCGCCACTGATCCCTTCGGGAATCGAAAGGGTCGGGGGCGCGCACGAGGTACCGTCGGCTTGTACCAGACGTAATGGAGAAAAACTCTTCTCTCTCTCGTCGTTCGAACAGCGCGCAGACTAAGTCGATTTTCGCTAGCCGACGATCGATTATCGATAACGGGTGGATTAACGGGCGTTAAAACGTGTCCCGTCGGTCGCGCTTGGCAGTTTTTGCAATACATTTCGCAGATTGTATATTTTTCCGCGGCCCCATTGCATTTGTTGCACGTTGTTTCAATACAAATGACATTTCCGACTTGGAAGCGAAGTGCAAGGCGCGTTTATCCTAAGCTACTTTCTATTATGATTCCAAAGCCAATAGTACGACGGCCGAATGCATACAAATGTCCGAGCTCGTCGCGACATGACCTTTTTCTCCTTTTATCTCTTTGGTCCATTTCCGATCTATTTTAAATTGATATTTTTACTTTTACGTTTATTTCCTTTGCTCTCGATATTGTAAAAATTGATTGGATAATTCGCGAACTGCAATCACAATATAATGTAAACGTCAAGAGTATTTTTCGTACTTTTATATTTTTCATATTTCTTTTGTGATATAAATGCCCAAAAGGTGAATTTCTGACAAAAAAATAATCGAGATTCGATTACCAGATTTGAGAAACAATGATGTTCTACGCGCAGCTTAATTAACGTCATGGCACCCTTCAAATTTTTTTAAAGGAATACCGGAGGGTAGAAAGGAACGGAACAGTTTCAGTGATTCATCGTCACAATGCGGTTATTGGGACCTTGATATCTCAGAGATAATATCCCTTTAAAACGAGCGCAAAATGTGGAGGGAGCGGTTGACTGACAAAGCGGGTTGGCAGAAAATCTTATTCTTCTACCACGAGAGAAGGAAGAAAAAAAATGATAGCAACGCAACGGAGGGTGACGCTTCGCCCCCTGGCTTCGAGATATTTAAATCATCATCGGGCTCGTGGCACGTTCGTCTCACTCACATCATAGTGTCTACCAGACGATAAATCATATCCCTTTGCGCATGATTGCCGTAATGATAAATATTTGTCTTGACCGACAATAAAAGGTACATTTGATCAGAACTTTGCTTACTTCGTTATTCAACATTCTATTTCAGATTCGTATCGGAGGTGGCGGAATGAAATCTATAATGGGAAGGAATATAAAATATTTGCGAACGTCTTACTTGCACCATATCATTTGCGTTGTGTATCGTTTTCTGAAATAAGTGAATTTTCGTCTAGTGTAGGAAAAGTGAAATTTCGAACGTTCTTCTACTTAAGGAGAGCTTGTCTACGTAGACGCTATTATGTTTACCTCGCATATAAGCACGAGTGTGTGCATTCTCTTCGGTAACAATATTCTATGCCTTTATTTTACGCAGCATCACATTTCGATGAGGTACACATACTGCAGGCACGATAGTGGAACGAGAAACAACAGCTCCGGTGGATAACGCGATTATGGCGTAGATAAGTGTACTCGTTATTCCTTTCTCCCCCCCTCCCCCTCCCCCCCTCCCTCTCCCTCTCTCTGTCTCTCCACGATAGTGCATTTTCGAAATACATTCCGTGTTATTTCTAACTCCTGGAAGGAACGAACAAGATGGAGCTCAACGATATCCCGCTTCTTATCCCCAACAAGCAACTTTCTTGTGTGTTTGTTCCCTCCATCCTAACGCTTATATACAACAGGTGATGCAACGTCAGCCGGATGAAGATGGATAGAAATCTGTTTCCAAGATAATGCACGGAGCACATTCAGTGATTTCACGCACGTCATTCCGCGACGAAAAAGTTCGACCCTGCGGTGTCGTATGTTCGTTTCTCTGGTTCGAGAAATTTCGAAATTACTCGAGCGTTGAAATTGGCTTGGCGAACGGTCCCGTTCTTTTATACGATCGCGCTGATATATTTCAAGATTAACGGAATGTTTCTTCCATGTATACACCATCGCCTCGATTATCCGTGGGATCGGCAGGATTAAATGCCGACGCGGCACTTTCCCACTGGATTAGACACGTCGCGGACCAACCCACTACTCGGATTTAGTACATTCAGCAGCAAGAGGCAAAATGGAAGCACGATGAAATCGAGCTTGGTCTATGCTAAGAAATTTCTTATTTATTAAATGAAAATATGTGAAACTCGTCTGCAGTATAAAATAAATATATTAAATATATCAATGTATAAATAGATTTATATAACATTATAGAGTAAAAGGAAACGTACAACAATTTGGTCAGTCTATTATTCACAATAACGACAGAACGAAAAGTTAAAGAAATGAGAACTCGCTCATTGATCTAATGGTCTTAATGAGAAAGTTTTCCTTTCTCGACGCAGAAATTTTGTTTGACTCTTGAAAAGTTAGTTCTTTTAATAAATGAAGGAAGACCTAGTCTGTAAAAGTACTTGTTCCCCTTTTTTCGACGAAACAGATGGAATTGATTAAAAAAAATTAGGTTTCTGCGAGAATTGTAAAAGCTGTTCCCATTAAGACTTTCTTTACCTTCGTGAAATGCAGATTCACAAGCACGAACGAATTTAGGTGAAAAAAAAACTAAAATATGCGCCATTGAAATGAAGACTTACGCGCAACTGTTCTAGCGAATAGATTTTCTTCCGAATATGGGACACGCCATTTGCGTCAAGCACACCGTGGTATTTATTTAATGCTACGCTTGCAGTATAATGAACTATTGAATGTTTAATACGTTGTGGATTAGATGAACATGCAAATTGGGGTCGTACATTACCATAAAATAGCTAATACTACCCTATAAAATATTGGCCAGCAACTCGATCTAATATCGCATAGTTCCACGCGTACGATTACACTAATTCGCAATGAAGTCAAATCTGGATTGCATTACTGGAATTTCGCTTTAATAGCAAACACGTCGCTTTATCAGCGCAGTATATTACGGTTATATAGTGACGATGCTTGAAATTAAATTTTGGTATTAGTACATGATGCAATTTTCATTTCTTTTATACGTAGTGGCTTTTTAACTCTGCACTTGTGTGCTTGTAGGTGTTTTTTTTTTGCATGTACGTGTTGTGTGTGTGTGTGTGTGTGTGTGTGTGTGTGTGTGTGTGTGTGTTGCACTTAATACTTTTTCCGTACTTAATTTATTATACTAGTCTGTACTTCGTGTGCACGCAAGCGGAGGTCTTGGAAACTCGGGGAAAATATATTTCATACAGAAGTGCATAATCACCTAGCAATGTACCTTCAAATTTTTCCCTTCCCAACGTATTACGCACGGCGGAAGGAATCGCGAGATAGGAATTAGCAAAATTCGTTCCCTCGTTCCTTGAGTTGCGGCGATTCTAAATCACGAGAGAGGGCAAAGAAACGTTCATGCCGGAGAATAAGATAGACCGTCGAAAGGGGATGGTATAACGGCGGCAAAGAGCAAAATTGGGATTACGATCGGGTGGTTGGTGAAGTTAAGGTACGGCAGGGGTGGAGGGGGGGGAGGAGGAAATAATCCACGCGGTCGTATTTAAACGAGTGGCCCGGGCACGCAATGCCACGTGCCCGAAGATCATTTTCTTGCGTCTACGGCGCGCAGACTATCCGGATTACAGACCAATTTCATATTAATTTCCGGCTGTGTGGAAGGAGAGGATGGTGAGGTCGCGGGAGGACAGAGCGTAGCGACTACGCGGGGTTCACCATCAGCCCGGAAACATGGCACGGGACACGAGCGTGCAACGGTATTTGTTAACGTTACCACGAAATTGTCCGCGGTTCCGAGACTTACACGGCATTCGCTCAAATTTCACCACGAAATTGCTCCTCAGGCGAGGCGAGGAGGGCAACGGGGATGAAGGAGGTGGAGAGGTATGGTGAGGGGGTTCAGCCACTTTGTCCATTGCGCGTGCCCGAGGTTTGATAACGCGCGGCTGGCTAGGCGACACGAAAGCGATCCGCGGCGACCACTCTCTCTCATTTTCCATCGTTGCACGCTCGAATTGTCGCGGTTGAACCCAGACTACGACGCTGGAATCGACAATAGGCTGCTGCTTAAAGGGCTCAGGCCCTTCCGGCAACAGCCTTGTCACGAAATTCTCTATGCAATTTATAATTGCTCAAAATGTCACTATTACAATGTTATTTTAGTATTATTTATACACTGAGAAAAATATCCGATTGAATTAATTAACGTTCTGATTGAAAATGAACGAATCAGAATTTTCTGGTTAAATCTATTAAAATTCTAGTTGAGATAACTGGAATGATTCTGATTGATATAATCAAAATCTTTTTTTATTCATCCATTTTCAATCAGGCATTTTTCTCAGTGTATGTACACTGTTAAAAATTTCATGAAATTTAATATACTTTTAATTTACACAATTTGAACTTAATATTTCATGACATTACATTAAATTTAATATATTTATAACTGAAAAGTGTATTTGTGTACATGTACATGAAATTTAATGTATTTTTCATGAAAATTTATAAAATTTAATATACATGTTTATTACATTTAAGTAACTAAGTAAAACTTAATTTATAGTTAAATCGTTCATTACTTTTAATTTCGTTCATAACTTTTACATGTAAAGGAAGCTCGTGGTCACATTTCTAACAGTGTAATACTTATTGATTGTGTAATTATTCGCGTAAATATAAATATTATAAATAATTCCTAGCATTGTAAAAAAAAGTAAGGTAAAAGCAAGTAAATGGAAAATTAGTACATCTATCTACTCCTGTTCACAATTATCGGATTTCTCATTCTATCTCCCACAAGAATGAAGGAATACTCGATTTAATCCACTTTCCCAGATTTGCTACGCTTTTCCCCAAGTGCGAACAAAAAATTCTTATCGCTAGAAGGACACATTAGTCTTCTTTTAATACTATGATCGTGGCGCACATAAACTCTACGATAAACTCTATTTATTGTTAACGAGAATGTTTGGTAACAAGTTCACTAAATTGCTAATCTTTTCCGAAATTATGTCGTATATTCACTCAAATTTCATCACAAAATTTCTCTTTCGATGAGAAAGGAAGCAAAGAAAAGAGAAAGAAACATTACAAAAAGAGTTCGAGAAATCGGCCAGTTGGTTCATTGTGCGTGCTGGAGGTTTGATAAAGTACAAGAGGTCGAGCGAGATAAAATCGATCCGCGACGACGACGGCGGCGGTCCGCCGAAGCGAGAAGTCTTTCATTTTTCGAATTCCGGCCGCGCTCTTGCCGGTCATCTCCAAGAAATTTCATCCGTTCTCGCCGGGGACGTTCTCTGAAAGCGCGACTGGAAGAGAACGGCACCGTAAACCCGTTCGCAATTTTGTCCATTTCACTTACCGCGATAAAAGTAATGTCCTACAAAATAGATTGTCCCCATAAAATCGTATCGAGTCCTTTTGTGGTTCGGATAGCGTACACCATCCTCGGAAGCACGAAACAAATGACCGCGTCGCCGCTTTATTCCGCGTGACATTATCGATCCGTCGATATCGCGAAGTGCGATTAGATTTATGCGAACGCGATTCTTACAAGGCGCGCGCGAATATTCGTGACCGCGATTATCGGAAACCAATGTAACTTAATTTCGCGACGATAAAATTGTAAGCTATTAAGATCTTCGGAAGAGAGTTAAAGCTACATAAGTATTCAACATGGATTGCGCTTACTGCTATCTCGTATAAAATGTAGGAATATCGGGATTTCCGTATTAAGAATCGACGCGATTCGACCTAATTCGATATCGGAATTAACTTTCTTTTTCTTAAGAAAGCGCTTTAGATAGAGCATGCAAAAATCATATTAGACTTTACCTGAGCTTGTTTAAAGATTAAAATGTCAAGATATAATCCGAACAGATATTGGAATATCGTGGTTGGTGGAACATCATGTTTGAAGATTTCATATCTCGAGCAGATATTCAACGGAGAAAGAAGACATAAAGCCATGTCTCGTATTGAGACTTTACTATTGAAGAGAACGCGGAGGACATGTCCCACTGAATTGGCCGTACGAGTTTTCTCAAAAAGTTAGATATGAATGTCACTCGAGCTGCATTCGAAATTGCACGACATCGAGAGACATGTTTAAACGTAAACGACAGGTGAAGTTAATCGAAAAAAACGAAATGGCCGACTTTGAAATGTATATCGAAGTAACGTCGCTTATAAATCACAGCTGCATGAAATTGAATCTCTACGACATGTCGTGTAGAAACCGTACATTGCATTCTCACGGAAATATTGATAGTTATCGCAGAATCTAGTCTCTTTTTCTAGTCGAAGCGTCTCGCCAGGAGGTGGACGACATTCGTTCGATCGATCTCCGAGTCGTGCCATCGCAAGAAGCAACAGTTGGTTTTTATGCAGACTAATATTCGGCAAGCGTGACAGGGGACAATTTAATTCGAAATCGTCCGCTTACAATGACATCGTCGTGCACCGTTCCTATTCCCCGGAATTGTCCCTTTCTCGCTATCACAAAACCGTCTACATACAGTCACGAAACTAATTGTCCGGACAATGCGCCATTAAATAGATGATTTCTTCGGACTATTCTTCAAACTAGTGTGGCAAATTTCACAATTGAAGAGTAGAATTTCGAAATGCATTTTATTCAAAATTTCATTTTTTTAGTTAGAGATGGCATAGTGTTCAGTGTTGAAAGATTCATATTATGATATTCAGAAAACATTTTTTCGTCGTTAATTTATATGCTGAAAAAACATAGATATTTTGAAATGCATTATGTTTTTTAACTAGAGACAAATAAAATGCATTTGTTTAAAATTTTTAGCAATTATTTAGCAATTTTGTTTAATATTTCACATTATACTGATTGACATATTGTTATTTTCTGTAAAGTGTGTAATTTTCTTGTGTGGGGAGTTTCTTTCTTTCTCGTTTTCTGAAAATTACAAATTTTGGACAAAACGCATTTCGAAAGTCTGTTCCTCAATTAGTTGTTTCCAAATATAAATGTAATGTATACAGCGTGTAACTGAAATAACGTCCACTAATCACATAGTGCTATTCCTAATAAAAAACTGAGACGAAAAGTCCTTTACCATTTTGTAACTTTCGCAATACTTTTTTTCAGTTACTCAATGAGCAAAACGTCTAAAATCAACGTATAAGACAGTTTTAAGATATCTTTAAAGAGTTTTTAAGAAAAATCTTCACAATATTTCACAAAGAATACGAAAAAATATCTCAAAATTATCTTATACATCGATTTTATCTGTTTATTCGGCAATATTTAGAAATTAATATCTCGTTAATTATTGCGAAAATTGCAAAATAGTAGAGGACTTTTCGACTTAGTTTTTTATTAGGAATAGCACTGTATGCTTGTAGTACTGATAGTGGGCGTTATTTCAGTTATATTCTATATATTGAAAAAAATTTCTGTTAGATTAATAGGAATTCTGATTGAAAATGGACATGTAAATCAGAATTTTTTGATTAAATCGACTAGAATTCTAGTTGAGATAATCGAATTTTTGAATGATATAATCAGAATTTCGATTATCGATACTTCTAGTTTCATTTTCAATCACATTTTTCTCAGTGTATTATTAATGCTGTAATGTGTGCATAAAACCACAATTTTGATACCGCACAACAATTTAAAGAAATTATCAATATAATGGCAGATTATAATTTCAAAACGATTGTTTGTAAGGACACATTCATTAAATTACATCTTCATAAAAATGTGCATATCATATTCATGAAACTAATTATTTGAATAATGTGCCATAATATCGATAATTTTTTTCTATTGTCCAGGTATAAAAAATGAACGAATAAGGCATCAAATGTATTTAAAAATTATAGTTTTTGCATTATGGCATTGATATATTATAGTTTATATTTATATTTGGATAATTAATTATGAAACTACCAGTACCGTAATGCGTGCGTGAAACCACAAATTTTAATTAATTTGAAAACAATTTGAAGAAGTCATTGCTATAATGGCGCTATTCAGATAATTAGTGACTGTATATATCTATAGTTTTATTGCGTCAAAAAGATGAGTCAAAAACTCTTGCTAGAAAAAACAAGCAAAAATTCTTGAAATTTTGATGACACTGCGAATTTCTCCAAAAACTTTTTCCGGAAAAAAAAATATTATTAACTAGAGTGCAACACGTTTTAATTAGATCTCGGAAAAGTTTTAAGGACTGGTTTGAGAGAAATAGAATATGCAAAACATCGCAGTGTGGAGACCTTTTGAAACGGTTATTGCCGATCTGGAGAATTAGAGGATTAAATCGACCCGTTCTTGCACCTGACGTATCTCAAATACGAGTTTCCAGAAAGCAGACGTGAGGGGGGGGAGGCTCCAAAGTTCACGAACATGCAGTTCATTCGCCCCCGCTGGCGTGCGTAGTTGTTCGACGGCATTATTGACAGGGGTGCGGGTCGAGTATGTAACTTTGTTAGGCCGAGACTGAGGAAGCAAGCCGTCGTGCCCTGAATTCGCAATTCGCGTCCCGCCGGATTCCGCATACTGATGGAAAATAATTTTTGAACTTTTACACATGACGTGACGGCACGCGAGGCACGCGATCATTTCGATGAAGAAGGAAAGAACGGAAGAACGGAATCCGGAGAAACCAGCTAGTTTAATTGATATCATGTACTTGTCTTATTTTAATTGTTTAAAAACTTTTAGTCTAAAAATCTCGTATCCTCCCTTAAAGATTCACTTGCAATTGAATCTATTAAATTTTATGTAATGCAAGCAACCACGATTAAAAAAGTCTTCAATTATAAACTTATCACTTTCATCTGTTAATCATATAATAGGAAACGTTTCGACTTATTAAAACACATTTCGTGAAATTTTCGAAGAAAACACTTGACATGTAAAAAGATGATTGAAGCTTGATGTAAATCATAATCAAATTAAAGCATATAAATCATGATCTTTTGCATAAGCAAACTTGGAGCCGTAAATCGATCGATCATATTCACAATAATTCTATAATGCGAGTCTCAGTGTAAAGCGAGTCATTTATATTATTATTATTTTATGCTTATTATTCTTCTGTGCGATAATAAATATGGTTCGAAAAATATTGAGAGCCATAATCGCATCTGCGATTTTTATCAACTTTTTCTCAAGATTTTATTTTTCAAAGGTCTTTGTGTCTGTTATGCATGAAAGAAACGCGATGAACGATCGCGTCATCGTTCAAGATAATAATTAGTCTAACAACTTGATTAGAAATCTCTCGCCAAATAAATGTCATTATAGTAATTTATTCTATCCCATTATCTCTTTCTCAAAACTCTGTGAAATGATATATTTAACCGTACTATTCACAAACTCATTATCTCATCTTAGATTAATAAAGAAAGATACTCACTGATATGGCGTCCTCTCTCTCTCTCTCTCTCTCTCTCTCTCTCTCTGCCGATGAAACTGATTACTTATCTTCTACAGACTGCGTTCTCTCGTCTCAAGTTCCGTTGAAAATTCACCACACACTCACGAGACAAAACACTCGCGAGACAACACTCGTGAAAACACGATCGAGAAAGAACTAATTGTCGTATTACGACAATCGCGTTATTTATTACACTCCCGACATGAAACGCTCGATGTATTACTTATGGCTTCCGTTCCGTTGTTCCGCTTGAATTCAGCGACTCAACGAGAGACTCAACGTCGACAACTTCACACTGGTGCGATGCCACGCCGCACGCGGATAAACGCGAGTTGGACTGCGTTCGGAAACATCACCTCCGAAACAGTGCCTCCGTGTATCGTTTTATCCTTATTATTCACCCAATGTTAAACAAGGATAAGATGATACACGGCATCCGAGTGATGTTTCCGACGCAGCCTTGCGAGTCGAGGACAGAAATACTTACTGTACTTTATTTACTACTTACGTTCTATTGCTTTTTTTTTGGTGTCAGTCTTAAATCGTGCGAGACAATAGCCGCGTTCAGTAACTTGCAACTGTTGTAAAATTCTTTTCGCACAATTTTGAAGAAGTGTCGGACATCTTATTATTTAGAAGGTAAACTCTATTCGCAACGAACGACCAGCGTCGCGACGCATTTACGAGTTGTACGAACCTCGAGTCACTCGTGCCCGTTTCTAACCTTTATAAAGATCTCAGGTTCAATAGAAAGAATAAGGAATTAGAAATAAGATATAACAATTTCATCCTGTCAGAAACCGTGTATTCCGATGTATCTGATTTCTGATAGGTTGAAATCGTTATTCTTTATTCATAATTCCTTGTTCCTTCTACTGCGTCTACACTAAATAAAGCAAACAGGATCATGTGAGCAAAATCAAACTGTTTCAAAATGTAGATGAACTTTAATCTCATTTCAATTTACTCTTCATCTTTTTTTAATTCTTAAAACTAGAAAAAGAAGAGTTAGTTAAATCGAGATTAAAATTAAACTATATTAGTAGAAACGGGCATCAATTATGGAGACAATTCAACGTTTAATAAAAAATTAAATTATTTCCTGATATTATTCTTGTTACAGCATCACGTTTCATGGAGATTTTCATCACGAGACATAATCATTGTACATACAAGAGCAGCTCGCTTGAAATACCTATCTATTTGATTGTCGGGACGTGAATGATACTCAATGATAGCACGGCGACTTTTTGTAAACAACGCAACGGTGGGCAAAGCGCGACGTGGGATGCCGAATGCGTAACGAAAACAATTTCGAACTCCGTATGCCAACTGTCTCGCCACTGGTAAGTTATTTAAATAATATTTAATATTATCCGTATTATTTAACTATAGGGTTACAGAATTAATTTACACCGAATATTTTCTGTTGCTTATATTTTGATGGACGAATATTATCGTATACTTTGCATTTCGTTTATAAACTCGTTAGCATCGCCGAAAACGGTTATTTCCTCTCAATTAATTTATGACTCATCAACTCGTAATAATAAATTTGTAACTACGAAGTCGCAAGTTGGATAAAATTACATTGACCTATAAAATACAAAATATGAAATATTAATCAAATTATAGCAACTCAAAGTAATTAATACAAAGAAGTTATTATTGCGCGTTTATAAATTTTTTATTGATTTCTATATACAGTAAGTGCAAAATATATTCGTATCAGGAAAATATTTTTCGAAAAGACTTCATTTTTAAAAAGTAAGCATTAATTAGCAATTTTTTAACAAAGAAAAATAGACTGTAGTTTCCTTAAAATTATTTTACTTAAAAAGATATGTAATAATTCAAATATATTTTTAAGAATAAGTAAAAATTAAAAAATTATACTATTTGAATGCGCAAAATGTTCGTACAGTCAAGAAAAGCTTCTAATTGTAAGATCAAGAATACGCGAAGCTCTTTTGTTTATTTAGAACAGAATGTATTCATTATTGTAAATTGCTGAGTAATGTTTATTTTCTAATAAGACTTTTTTAATAAAAATTTTTCTTGTACCAATACTTTTTGCATTCATTATAGATATCGAATATATTATGAGATATGAATTTTTTATGAATCTTTTTAAATATAATTTTTCATCAAATTTTATAATTTTATAAATAATAATTCTGCTCTAGTTTACCTATTTAAATCAATCGAATCTCTCGTTTTAAATATCTGGAATATGCAATTAATATTATAACAAATAAAGTATAAATGTATAGATATTAAATCGCTTACTTGTCAACATTACTCTGTCATCCTTTCTTCTATTCTCAGATTTTTTCTTACAATTAATATTATACTGATGAAAATGCAATTAATTATAATTAAAAAACAATTATTAAAATACGACGATTGCGCAGTATTTTATATGTCACTCCTAAAATTAACTCTACACAATCTAACAAAATACGCAGAAAATGTTATTAACAAATAATCGATGTATCATGATTTCTCTTACTTGGATCATTTGATTCGATAATTCATTCGCGTTCTCAATTTAGAAATGATAATGATTAAATTATATTTAAAATAGCGACAAATCTAAATTTCGATACGAGACAAATTCGAAAGCAAGTATCGAAGTGTGCTAATTATCATTTGTGCATGTCGTAGTTAAACATAAACGATAATTTAATACCTCTATCTCTCCGATTTTTTACCTATGTATTTTAAATGACTAATCTAATTCGGAATATGTTATAGCAGTTGTCTTGATACGCTAATGAATTATATATTAATTAACAACTCGATTAATATATAATTCATTAGCGTATCAAGACAACTGCTATAACATATTCCGAATTAGATTAGTCATTTAAAATACATAGATAAAAAATCGGAGAGATAGAGGTATTAATTGTCTTGATACGTTAATGAATTATATATTAATTGAGTTATTAATTATAATAATCTCATAGATTTATAAGCTACTTATTTACGAAGAACTATCGCGTTTCGAAGGATAATAATATGACGACACACTTGGAGTAGCTTGCAATGTTGCCTGCCAGTTTAACTTCCACCATACGAATGGCAGCGCGGCGACTCTGTGTAAACAATAATCTGTTGTAGCCGCAATAACAAACATCGAGGCCGCCAACCGTTTTGTTATCTCGAATATGTAACACTAGCGTTGAATATATATTTTGCTATTTATATTTTCATATTAAATTTTTCAGTAGATAAATTATCATTGCATATTTCCGTTATCTATATTGATGATTTAAGAGTAGCTGATAAATAGACACACTAACGTTAAATATATTTCAAAGATAATGGCAAGATAGAGAATAGAAAAAGTTTTTCTTTGTAATATTAAGAATGTACGTAATATACAAGATATTCCGCAACAAATATGTGATACTATAATGTTACATTTTAAAGATGTAGAGTCGAAAATTAATATGAAATTGTCGAGGTCGCTTATGACAATCGTTATAATTTTGAAAATTATGTAACCTGGGCATTAGGATTCTCTCTCTTTTTAATAAATTTTGAAAATATATTATTACAAGTATAATCATGGGATTCTCATATTAAATTGTAGCTAATTTCATATAATCATCGACTCATCAAAGCTGATTGCTAGCTCTTTTCCATATGCATATATCGCAAAAGTCCGTGAAATAATACAAATAATTACAAGGTGCAGTTCATAGAATAATTTGAACCTACGAATTCTTTTTAAATGCAGTTGATAAACTCTAGCAGTGTCACACATTCTGCCTTAAGATGTACAGCATATATTCTTGCACGATTTAGGATCGCAGAAGAACTTTGGGGAGAACTTTCATGTTCAAGTCTAGTTAAAGTTAATATGTCAGATGTTGTGAGAGAAATTTACACGCATCTTCAATAAAATTTACACATGACCATAGGATTGGTTGGACATTAGAAAAAATGATTGAACTATATTCCGCAAAGTAATTTTATATCTCACAAAGTTTTTTTCTCTTTTGCGAAAAATTGTATCATATTTTTCCATACTCGGTATATCTTAAGCCCTTATAAATGTTGAAAAATACATTTAAAAAGAACTTGCAGCTACATTAAATATATTTTCTGTGAAAATTTTCTCCTATGTTATATAACGTATATTTTCTCATGAAACTTTTCTCAACTTATATGATTTCAAATATCATATTTTTCTTATTTTCGTTTCTTCCGTGCTTAATTATTTTTCTGTAATATTAAACATTTTAACGCATGACTGATTATGCTTACGGCTCGAATATATAATAATTATATTTTTACTTCACGTAAAAATCACGACATAGCAAATGAGTGTCGCGACACCATCCGTCCTATGTCTATTTTGCGCCGCAGTTTGGTCTATTGACAGGAGCAAGTCATGCAGGAACAATTACGAAGGAATCTGAACGTTCGTTCACACACTTTACGAGCAGCAAAAGGGGAGGTTACGCGCTGCAGGCGAGAATGGTCTTCAGGATATTAGCACGTTATTGCCGGGGCTTATTGGTTTTATCGATTTTCTCGTTGTTCTACCCTGGCGGCCCTGTCTACCGTGAAAACGAATTAACATCCTGCCGTTTGTGAGGAGTGAGATGCGAATTGACGGCCATCGGAATCTTGTTAATGGCCTTGTGTCACACTTGAACCTTTGTTTTCGACGAATTTTGTGTAGGTGATTTCGTGAACCACTTTATCGCTCTATCACGATCCACACACTAAATATTCGTTGCGTTTGTATGTGTGCAATGATACATATAACTCTATATGTATTTAGATTCAAGGTTAGGTCTATAAGCAGCAATAATGCTGATGCCGTACCTATTGAGGCCATAATTCATTATGTACGATTACATAATTCATTATACATAATTCATTATGTACGATTTCTCTTCTCTGTATTATAAACTCTATCATCAAGAATCTCAATAAAGTTATCAATAATAACTTACAATTTATAAAAATCAATTTATTTTGTAATAATAATGAATAAAAAACATATTATTGTGGTAATAATTTTCTACACTGAAAGAAAAGATTGGCTGAATATGGTATAGCATTTTTAATTGGTTGCAGCAGCCAATTTTTGGTTGTGTTAGCCTATCGAAATTCTATACATTGCGGATAGACTAATTTAACGCAATCAAAAATTGGCTGCTGCAACCAAAAATTAGCTGCTGCAGCCAATTAAAACTGCTATGCCATATTTTACCATCTAATTTGCTGCAGCAGTCAATCTTTTCTTTCAATGTATAAATACGTTTTCTGCTAATACAATTTTCTATTAATACATTGAAAATAATAAGAAATAATAAACCATATATAAACGATAAAATGGTCATGTGTGGCACTGTGTGCATTCCTAAATGGAAATATATCGCTGCATTGATAAAAAAAAGCGATATGTTACAAAATTAGCAACTTTGCAGTAGAGCGTTTTAAAATTTTAAAATTCTAAATTGAAACAACATTTTAGTTAGAATAATAAATATGCTTAACTTAACTTTCTATCCATGTTATACTTTCAATTATATATGTATTTAATTATGTATATGTGTATTCTTTTGAAAATACGTCATGAATTACAATGAATGAGAATTGCATCAAACACTACAATCCTATTGCTACTCGTAACTTTTTACTTGTGTCATTTTTTATCAACGCGGTGATATGTTCTTATATGGAACACGATAATGATAAACACGATTTCAATTGCAACATAAATAATGCGTAAACGACAGGTAGAGAATTAGACAAATAGCAGAGATATATTCGATCTCGTGGCAGTGAAACTGCGTGAGATGAAATCGGTTATTATACCTCGAGCGCGTGTCAGTACACAGACAAAGAGTAATGGTAGCCCATTATCGTAAAAATATAGTAGTTCCACGGGACGACCAGAGAAATTATGGAAATAATTTACGCAATCGTGGAAAGTGCAGGGTACAACAATTCCCGGCTAAATGCCGCCCTTCTGACAATCGATTTGTACGTGATGCATGAAAACACCCACGGCCAAAAAACACCCTCGCATATAGCCATAGCTATTTCACGGGAATTTTTCATATTATTGAAATATCAGAAGTTATTCTGCATGTTTGCTCGAATCAATGAAAACGTTTATTATTTTCGAAAGCAGGACCGGAATATGTCAAACATATTTCCACTCAACCTCGAATAACGAATGTCATAATGGCATATATTTATGAGAAAATTACCAAAAACTCATTTGTACCATCCATTTACGAATTAAATGGTATACAGGATGTACTGATATTACGAAAATTAAGTTAAGCATTGACCAATCTCAGAATCGATTATTGTCTTCACATTTAACTGTGATTGGTCAATTTATTATGGCTTAAGGCTGCCTTAAAATCTCATTGTAGATGCTGCTTTATCAAGTTATTTGATGCTAGAAACAATCTCTGCAAGAAAGAATAGATTCTAAATATACGGGAAAATCGAGGGAAATATTAAATATAGAATATAGGAACAAGTAATGTTTCGCATGTATGTATCAGAAATTATAGATGGTGTTTAAAGAGAAGTTTCTAACGAGAGAATTACGACAAGATAACAATAGACATTTCGCATACTAAAGGAACGACATGAACGCTTAAGTAACGAGTCAAGCAGCAATGGTAGACGCTTGTAAACAACTATCAAACTCTCTCTCGTCGTACGTCGAGTTTTCACACCCTGCCTCGTTTACATTCGTTTGTCGTCGGCGTTGCGCGCATCCGTGCCGCTTGTCTTTCGTTGCTTCACTTGATAATACGGACTAACACCGACGAAACTCTCCAATGCAGTTTTTCGCGAGAATAAACGGAAATCTCTATTCGCAACATCAGACAAAAACCGTCAATCTGCGGCTAAATTTAATGCGTAAAGTCCACAAGAGCTTGAAAAATCGGTTTTTTTTTCAATAAAATTAGAATTTTTTAATTACTTTCTTTTACGTTCATTTCCCAAGACACTGAGTAGTAAGCAAATATATTTAAAAAATTAGAATGGTCCCCAAATTACTCTTCGATTCAAAATAAATTGCTCTCCTATTTTACTTCGATCAATCACCAATAACATCTGTACGCGAAACGTCAGTAGCCACAGGTTTAATTCATTCCTGAAATGACGCGTGGAAGTCCATAGGTATGCATTGAATTCTGCGGATTCTTCGTGAAATTGCTCGCCGTTTCCGGCTCCATCGGCGAGAGTCGACGCGGCGGCCGCATAGAAATGATCAGTTGGATTCGGTTGGACTCGTCTGTTCCGCTCCGAAAAATTCTTATGGCAAATAATATTCGTCAATCGGAACGGAAGAACACCGATCTTGGAAAAGAAAAGAGGATGAATGCAGGGAATAATGGAATTTCGGCAAGTCATTATCGAGCGCGAAATGTCGATGGCCGACCGACTCTCACCCTTACTTTCGTCTTCCTTTTCCTCTATTGGTCGCTTATTTCCACCGTTTTCCACTTCTTTTTCCTTCGTTCGCCATCCCTCTTACCCGCGGAAATGGATATGTTTTCCTCGGACCAAACGCTTCGTTCTTTTATTCCGCCCTCGACCGAATGAATAAAACGACTAGATATTATTATGCCGCTGCTGACCCGTGCAAACAATGACGCTGTGAAAAGTATCCCTACACAGTAAACAGGATGAAAAATATCTGGCCTGGTTTTTCGTCCGTCTGCTATCTCTCCTATAAGCTGATTGAACGCGCCGGAGAAACTTCCGAGTTGGACATGCACGCAGCTTGTCGGAGAAATGACGCGTCATCATGACGAGAGAACTTTTTTGTCAGAAGACTCATGAAAATTATGATATATACCTTCCTGGTGCAAGTTAAATAGACAGTGAGCTAGAATGTTTAAAAAATTATTTTGTATCAAATTGCTGAACACAAGATAAATATTTACATATATGGAGGTAATATTTGCAACATATATTTATTTATAAGAAGCTTGCTCCAGTTTACGCTCAAAAGAACGAATTTTATTTATGGATACGTTTTCGCTTTGAGAACTATTCTGTAATAGGGATATGTATAATAAAAAAAGTAGAGAAAAATTGCTCGCGACTGTAAGCATATTATAATATAAATGTAAAATGTATTCAATTTTCCTTCCGCTTTCCCTCCGCTTCCCTTCGTATTACTCCATTTACCATTGCATAGCAAAATCTACTTTTGATGAGAATTATAGATAGGTAAATTTCTGCTGCTGTTTTCCCTCGCGGCACTCGTTGATTGATACGCCATATTACATCCGCCGAGATACGTTGTCGGTCCCGTATATCCTCCCCCATTACTGTACTCGAGGACAGCAGTGATCTACGATCGTGGTGTGGACAAAGGGATCTGTTTCGCGACTTTCATAAAAGCCCCTTCGCACGTGCTAAATCCTTCACTTTTCCAATCGCAGCTGCGCACCCTCCTATACCCCCGCTAGATTAATTAGGCGGAGTAGGACCCCACGGAGACATGTTTTGGAATTTTTTGCATAAATCCGTTTTAGAGACGGACATGGGGAAAGTACTGATGGCTGATTCAGGTCTCTAACGACAGAAAGAAAGAGAGAGAGTGAGAGAGAGAGAAAGAGAGAAAGGATGAGAAGGAAGGTCGGACGAGAGAGGAGCGAACGAACAGGGGTGGACAGCGTGAAACATTGTTTTAGGACTATAAATAATCGTTATTGCCACGTTAATCATGGATAGTCGAGAGGCTCCATTATTCGTAGTGCTGCAGGGGCAACTCACGGTATGTTATTGCCCCCTTCAACCGTAGGGTCGGCATAGCGCCAACCCTTACGGTTTCAGTGCGGCTGGTATTGCTGCTCGGTTCTGAGCATGCCGCGAATTGCTGAGAACGAGCCGATCGAATCGAGCACGTCGGATGCTACGGCCCAGTCTAGAATCCCCTTTATTGATATCTACATACCCGATGAGTTTTCGAGGCGCCTATTGCCTCGAATGCTGCGCCTCGAGGATTCCCATCGGAACTCGTGGTGGCGGGCGCAATTATTCCTACCCTGTGTTAACTTAACGCAGATCGCATAGATCTCGTATAACGAGATTTATCATAAAGACTGCTTCGGTGCACGCGAATTAATTTAGAGAGAGAGAGAGAGAGAGAGAGAGAGATTCGATGAAACATGCAAATCATTCCAAATCCACCATCTCCTATTAAGAACCATGCAGTATATATTTACAAGATATATTACAAATGAACGAAGAATTTTACAATTTGTATGATCTCACATAATAATTATAATTCTCATATACCATGATATTAGCAATTAAATATATTCATTGCCATACACATTGCTATACACATTCAGTCAAGCATTGGAATTGTGCTAATTGGATAAATAGTATATTAAATTTAATTAACCGCAATTATAAATACTACAAATCAAATTATTCAAATTATTGAATTATGAGGTTTCGATCGTGAGAGAAGTATATATTAATACGAATGTATACATATAAATATTAATTTCAAAAAGAATCTTATTAATTTAAATATTGATTTGCAATAGTGCGCTCGTCTCTCTCGAATTATAATATTCATTACTTTTGCATGTTGCTTTTAATAAATGGAGCAGAGCGTATATAAATTCGGAAACCCAGTTATCGACGTAATTTGTTAGTTCAATTCTAGTGAAATATTACGCAGCATATGTGTAGCTAGTTAAAACTGAAAGCGTTGGAAAATATATTAAATATTAAAAATTTTAAATATAAGGTCAGTATATTTAAAATGCAGAAGCTCAATTAAATTGATTAAATTTACTCTCTTCCGAATCATTTATGACTTCCTCATCCTGTTTAAACACGCGAAAAATACTGAAAACGACAAGAGTTAGCGATTCACTTGGTAAACACATAAATCTAACGTGGTTGAATGTCTCGTCTTTTTACTCTTCGTGCTGTCGTATCGCCATGCGTAGGTAAACTTCAGGCATATCGAGAGACAAGCAAACAGTCGCATTCGAAATTCGATACGGTCCATCGCGTGGGGTTGATCGACGTTCTAATAAATCAAAGGGCAATGTCACGAGCGTCACGAGCATGCGGAGGAGTAGACAGCCGAGATTAACTTATCGAACCGAGAGTAAAGCTAGGCTACTACGGATGACTTTCGGCCCGATCGGTCACAACCCAGGGTCGGATTAAGGTACAAACAATCGACCGAGGTCCTGAAATACCAAAATAACAATAGCGTTCCAACTATACTAATTATTTCGGACTATATTTTTGTATAATCTCTTATTAGTATTTCAAATTTAACTCTTCTTAATAGAATACGTAATTTTAGAAGCAGAGAAAATTTTATTCCAGCGAAAGAATAATATGCTCGAATTATATAAATTGAAATACAGGGAAGTATCGAGAATCAAATTAAAATTTTGAGCGATCAAAAATAGCAATATATAACGACAATTTGTTATACTCTCGTTTGGATTTTCTGCCCGCACATGAATACTATTCAAATCGAATTGTGCGGAATCAACTATTTTACGATTCCGCTGCAGTCCAGTATACGCGCAGATCCAGTTGTTTTAGGAACGGATCCTTCATACGGACATTAATTATGGAAAACCAGACACCGCACTGGTTGGTCTACCATGCCAGTAATCCGACGTCATCCGACGCAACCCACCCGATCGGACGCCGCGTCCTGTCGAGCGAGACAGAGAGAACAGGAGAACCGGCAGATGGAAGGACGACCGATGCGACCTACTGGTTATCAGATTAGTTCAGTCCCACAATCCGCACCGAATATCGTTAACTGCTCTCGTAATCTTGTTCCGAGACCCAGTGCCGTGATGCAGAGCCGCGGAATTCGTAGTCGAGACACTTCGCAAACTTTGCCAATGGAAATACCGTGCAAACTGGCGATTGTTCTTTTTTTGCCCTGGCACATTGAGGTATTGAGAGATTCGACGACCATACGATTCGTTGATTAATGAACAGCGCAACGACTGGCTTTGAAAATTGGTTTTTTGCGGACGGTCGTTTAGTCGGTTGTCGCTCGCTTCCATTCAGCTTGTATCGGAAAAGCAATGAAAGTCGGCGTGAGCGGCAACGATGTATTGGCGATTATGAAATCAAGGCGTTTCTTAACATCGTTTCATTTAAAGCTGTCCTTATTACTCCGTACTTTTTCTAAATTATTCTTTGTCCGCGAATCGATCACACATCTATTCTTAGAACGATAGTTTAACCTGGACAGTATCCACACTCTTGTGTATTCCATACGTGGAGGAGACTGATCAATGGGCCGATAATTGCGCTAATCTCGAAATGGGAATGATGATACATAGAGACAGACAGACAGATAAAGGGAGAAAGAGAGAGAGAGAGAGAGAGAGAGAAATGGGGAGAGAGCGCGTACTCGATCCCCCGTAGTCATCGCCGTCTGGTATGCTGTGTGGATAATATACGCCGGATAATATTCCTACGTATGTAGCCGCGCATTATTACACGTTATTACGCGTACCCCGGACCTGTATGCTCGCATACGCGAGGGGGCATCGATTTCTCGCCATTATTGTCGCTTTGAATCCCCGTAGATCAGGGCGCGTGCAGAAACGCCCCGATAAATGCCGCGCCTACCTCTTCCGAGTCTCGTAGGCACATCAGTAATTGCATTCTCGTAGGTGTACATGTACACGCCGGGAAAAATGTAAGAGCACATACGCGTAAGCGAGATGTAAAAGCGCCTTTAATAACGTCATGGAAATTCTTATATGTAAATTCTCATGTATGACAGAGCAATATTAAATACTATCTATAGTAAAATAGAGAGAGAACGATTTTGTTGAAAAATTTAAAAATTTAGCTAGATACAAATCTGTAAATAATTTGGTTAGACCATCAAAATTTTTAGATAGAACACTCATTGATTGCTAAAATGTAAAAAAATTTTGACTTTCTACTTTATTTTGAGATTCTAATAACAAAATTATTTTCAGGTCAGTATCTAGCTAAATTTTTATATTTTTCAGTAAAATCATTCTTTCTAGATAACTTATTTTTGGTGCTTTCGTTAGATAAGGTAAAAGAATAGAATATGAAATACCGGTTTTTAAATTGACATTACTTCGATATATGAAGACTTTAAATTTATGCTGAACTCTTAAAGAATAAATTTATAATTAGTTTTTATTTATAATTAGTTTTTATTTATAATTAGTTAAAATAGCTAAAATATCTAATATATGAAAGTTGCCAAAATTTAAGTACGTCAGTAATAAAAAAGTAAAATATGTGAAATGAAAGGGTTTAAAAAATGCATGGGATGTAATAAACTGGTCAAATTTAAGGAACACTAATGAATAAATAAAGTAAAAATTTGTTTATGTATGCAAACTATCAAAATATAATTAAAAATAATTCATATTAAATATTGCTGTACAATAGCACGTAAAAAATGAAATAACGTTATTGGACGTAAACAATAAAGAACAAAATTAAATCTTAAATTATTAAATTATTATGTAAAATAAATAAGGTAAATGTCTCAATTAGTGACAAAATTACCTTGTGACGAAAAAGAATAATCACGATGTTGATACTATTCCTTAATTTAATAATGATTGATATTTATAAATTACATATCTTTTTTAAAAATAGGAAAGAATTTTTATCGTTTTATATCATATTTATTTGGATTGTCAGTAATAACGACAAATATTTTAGTACCGATTAGTAACACATGCATTAACTAAAAAATATGTACTATTGTGACATTTTCAGTTTATTCACAATGTTCTTTAATATCTATTTAACTTTGCTTACTTTTATTTACTTTTAGCTTAATAATAATTAGAATCATTCGACGAAAGGACTGTCGATATAGTCCTCGCCTCACTAGATATCAGTAAGCATCTGTTTGATTTGCCATCATTGATAGCATGCTTATAATTATAATATTTTAGCGTTTACAAAAGTGTTTAATTTTATTAAAAATTCATTGTAATAAATAATATGTACAAGTATGAATACTAATACATTTTTTAGAATAAATCTTGATTTATATTAATTAATTTATTGAGAAAAAGAGACACGATTGTCACTAATTGAGACATTGTCACTAATTGTGAAACATTTACCTTATTAATATCTAAAATAAACATTATTCTTCACAATAAGAACCAATTCTCAAAATCCTCAATCCTTGATATATTCCATATTACTTGCATATGACTCTTCATCACAACACATAAAGTCTTTCCGACAATAAACAAGTTAGAAATTGCAATTAATCAGCATAATATTGTTCATATAACATTATTAAAAGCGTTTATGTAATATAAGCATTAAAAAACTTACCTTCAATTTATGAGAACATTTTAAAAATAAAGCTCTTGAATCTCCAAACGCAACAAAAAAATAAATTCTTATGCTAATGATACGCCTTGTCGCATCAAGTTTATTGCTTGTTATAACACATTTAACAGCAACTGCAAAAACTTCCATCGATTAACCAAGCCAAGTTGCAGTACTTTATTTAAAAAGTAAGTTCCTAATCTCATTAGTAGCCTTTTCTCACGTGATATGACAGAACAGAACTTTCACTTCCAAACTAATCAAATGTACAATGAAAAAAAATCAAAATATTCAGAAGCAAATTTTACTTGTAACGTTTTCTTCAATATTTATTAGTTATGAAAAAAAATTGACTGTAATGAGAGGAAATATACATTTCTGTGAAATATACCTCATTAATTGTAAAAGATAAAATAGATGGTTTATTTGCGAGGAATAAAATGCTATTTCGTCGTATTTAAATACAAATTTATTTCCGTAAAATAAACATGGTATCTCATAAATAAATTTTTTAATATCTTTTCCTCAGTATACTTCGTGAATTGATAGATCTGTCTTTCTCTTTCTCACTCCTTTCTCTTTCTTTCTATCTCCTTCTTCCCCGATCGTTGTTTACATTCCCACCAACTGCTAAAAATAACATTAAAGCCTCGACCAGCATCGTACTCGATGAAAATCATCAATTACGCGCTTCACGTTCTCGCTATTTCGCAATCGCTAATTACTCGCGAAACTTTCCCCGTTATCCGCCCCCGATTTTATCATAAATATTGTTACAGGCAATTTTGCTACATAGTTGTTACCCGGTAGTCATGGAAAAGAAACGGCTTTCCGAGTTCCGCAATTATTTCTTGCCTTACGGCTTTCCGACGAATGTTATAACCGCAGCTAACTAGCCACGATCGCGTGCAAACATAGCAAGCGAAAATTGGAAATACGCGATTTGCACACATTTACATTCGTACAGCTTTTTTCCATATAATACTTTTTTACGATACCTAATTCTTATATTTTCGATATTTCGTTCGAACGAATCGACCTCGTTTCGAAAATTTACAGTTCTATTCAAGTTTGGTGAATGTGTACTAACATAAGATTACTTCGATGAATGAGTATCTAGAATGAAGTTATTTCTAGATAATCTGGCAGATATGTTAAACAGCTCCTCCGAGTCGTCATTATATATACTATACATCCATCGTTAAATATAATTATTTTTTACTAAACCGTTCCTTATTTAATAATTGTCAATTTAATAATTGTAAGGAAAGCTTGGATACGTACACATATGTTAATAATTTTAATTTTGTAATATCTTTTCAAAGATTTGAGAAAGAAATGTTTATTCACAATGAAAAAGTTGAAGTCCAATGTATTTTTAATCCATTAATCATTTTTTAACAAAATATAAAAATAAATTTTATTTTTTAATTAATAGAATAATTTTATTAATGAATTAATAAATTTTTTAAAATTATTAGTTAATTGTTACGATTATTAAGAAGGATTTAAATAATGCATAATAGTCGAACAGTTTAACATATCATGTTCATTTTAATATTCTATAATTTACGACAAATTTCAAGATAGAATTCTATCTACAATTTTATATATTATAAATCTTGATGTATATATATATATATTATATAATGTATTTTTATACGTACATGTGTGTGTGTGTGTGTATGTGTGTATGTGTGTGTGTGTGTGTGTGTGTGTTTTGATTGTCTTTAAATGTATATTATTATCGGCATATGACATATAAATTATATTCTATTACAAATTTTGATATAAATTATAGATCGTCAAAAGAGAGCTTTAATAAACATACATTTATATACATATTAATCAGATTGAAATAAATTCTCTCATCAATTAACAACTAATAATATTTCCATTTCAAAATGCTTTTTAATTGGACAATATTAATTGTTATCTAGACGATGATAATCAATTTACAAAATGAAGTGCAAATAAACTGTAAAATAACAGCTCATTTATCGCAAAGAACATAATACATTTATCGTGATTTTATATTATAAGGTATTAAATATTTTGCGGCAATAATATTCTCCTGGCGTGCGACCTTAATGTTTGCTATTATAACATGTAACCGTCGTGACAGAGTTGTATTTACATTAGGTTGCCGCGCTATCATTCACAGTGAAACTCAAGCTAGCAAGTAGTTGCGCGAGCTGTTCTGTGCGTCATATTATCCCTCGAAATGTGGTCGCGGCAAGTACTAGGAAATATCAAACCTTGTGATTATTACAGTAAATAATTAGTTCGCATAATTAAGAATTTGTAAGTGTATCGAGAGGCGATGGCTGCTTATCGAAGCAGATAATTCGCGTAATTAATTCACTTAAAATAAAAAGAGCGATGAGAAAACAAAAATTATAAATTATTATTTCACAGTATTTACAGGCAATAATTATCCCTTTAATAACACTTACATTTAAATACATATATCCCGTATCGCTCTTTGAACTTTTGGTTTAAATGTAATTTGCCTATCGTTTTGCGATTGATATAAAGCGGATTAATATACGACTCGCCGCGCCGCATCGAATCGTTCAAATAAAGAGAATCCGTTTTATATTGATCGTATATTAATAACTATAGTTTGAAATAAAATAGTTCAAAGTGGAAAATATAAAATATTTTTAACATAGGATTTATTTCATAAAACGTTAAATACATATATTTCTTGTCGGAGAAACTGAGACTAATGCCCGTATTCATAATCAGGCCTTATATTTAAGGCTTCCTTAAATTTATCTTCAGATGCTCTGACGAATTATTTTATTGTCTTCTGAGCATCTAAAGATAAATTTAAGGAAGCCTTAAATATAAGGTCTGACTATGAATACGAACATGAATAGTATAATCTTAGTGTTCTTTTTTAAGGTCACTTCACACCGAGATTCGTGTTGTCATTCGCGCGCCGAGATTTAACCTGACAGATAACGTCTACTGTGGTCTCATGTATTTCTATTCAATATATGTATATTTTTATATGCTTCAGACATTTGCTTTTTATTTATAAATTAAATTTACAATTCTATATATTGTCACACTGATATATTTTCAAAATTTTAATCATTAAACGAATAATATATGTTGTGTTAGAATAGAATTGAGTGTATTATAATGACTTATAAAAATCAAAATTTAAATATTAATCCGTCTCTCAGAAATTAAAAACAATAATAGACTATATACGAGAGCGTTAACACAGCGCGGATATAATGACTTATATCCAGAAGATCTCATAATTTAACACAAACCACCAACAAACCGTCTGCATAGACGTACTTTCCCATTGACCATTTCCGGTAATATAAATTCGTTAAATCGTACGGAAAATTTTTGATTACGTTGGCACGCCGGCAATGCGCATTAATAAACCGACGGAAGGGAGCGAATCAAGGGGTTTGACCAAAGGGTGGATGCAGACATTTCGGTATTGCGCTTTCTCTGCGAGAATGAAGCTTTTGTTTAATTGCGTCGACCATCACGGTACGGCGGATTCGCGGAGCGCTAATGCGAATTTTGTGAGGGGATCTGAGATATAATGTCGTAGGTGAACTCGGAGTTGCCATCCGTTAAAATGTGTCTTACGTAGCAAACCTTTTTTCATTTTCATAATGCGCCCGCTGGATATAAAATATAATTCAAATAATTTATGGCTTAGAGTGGAATTGAATCGCAACGTTATCTGCGTTTGGATTTTAGTGTGATTGTATTTTACACATCGATGATTTACATATAAAAATATTATAATATTATGCTAATACGATAATCTTTTGTTGAATATCAAGCTTATTAGTGTAATGGCACAAATTCTCACACGGAAAAAACGTTTGTTAAAGAATCTAAAAATTTAGCTACGTACAAATTTGAGAATAATTTTATTAGACCATCAAAATAATTACGTAGGAATCTCAAGCGTGATGAGCTGCAAAAAGTTATGACATTTTAGCAAATACTTTAAGCATCCTACATAATTATTTTGGTAGGTCAACAAAATTATTTTTAGATCCATATAATCTACCTAAATTTTTAGATATTTCAGCAAAAAATTGTTCTTTCCGTGCATATACATAATATTTAAAAATCAAGATTCACTTTCGCAGGAATATATCCGTCTTTTGTAATTCACTTTTCCAACAGATTTGTTTATAACGTGACAAAACGCGCATGAAATTGCGCTCGTAAATTCTCGTTTCCACTGTATATATACTTCTGTCCACCGGTACGACTTTCAGCCCCTCTTAATTTCACTCTGTGGAAAGATGCGCCCTTTCCATACTTCTTCTCTTCTTTTTCTCTCTTTCTCTCGCTCTCGCGATTGTATCATAATTCGCGAAAGGCGTAATTGTTAGCTCGGAGATAGGGAAAAATCGTGGAGTGCCACGAGGCAGAGGAGAAGTCTTTACCCTCCGCTCGTATATTTCGCAAGTTAGGTATATTCTGAATTTTTAATCTCGTGAAATTTCACGCCGTTGTAAGAGACGCGTGCTAACGTTGAAACTTGCACGCCGAATACACGTCGTTCCGTACCGAAGACCATTGTACGTTTATTAAACGCATAGCATCTCCCTCACCGAATTCTCAGAGATATACGAAGCGATTCGTTCTTACCTCGCATTGTCATGATTCTACCGAAATGTAAAAACCTATAAGAGCTTCTTGGTGTGAACTGGCCGGGACTTTATGGAAGTCTTCATCTTGGGATATACTTTCGTTAAGGTACTCTTGGTCTTGTACATACATAAATATTCGTAATGCGAATTTCAAAGAGTTGATGAAGCAAACTGTCATCGAGGCTAGAGATTGACCGGTAATAGAGAAATGTTCTCCAATGTGATTTCTGTGTTCAATTTTGTATCTTTTTTTACCGCTATTATTTTACTGTCGCCGTCATATCAATGTAACAAAAGACTTAATAACTACCCATATTGCATGGTTTTCCGTACTTTACACTTGTATACAGAAAATAACATTGAGAGACATGAAAATTCGGTTACATCAAATGTGTCACTGATATCAAAGGGGAGACGAAACGAAATGGGAATATAAAAAATATGAGATGTTTGAAATCGTCGGCGGAAATTCAAAACGTCCGGCAACAATCGCGACCGCAAGGGTGCTTGTCCGTTTCAGAGAATCCCTGTTTCCATACGTACGTAAATCGCGAACGACAGCCGTACGTCGTAAAAAGCGTGTGACGGCTCGATATTTCGACCGGGGCCATTCTCGCGGCTTGTTCCTGTTGGCGATTGATTCCAATCAGCGATGTCGGGACGCTTTGTTGGGAATGACGGACGACAGGGGCGAGGCGTGGCTTTCCCCCCTTTATTGGTGCACCGTCGAGCCATTACTTGGTTCACTGTTAACGTTAAGTGCATCGCCTATAGGTACACGGTGTCAGGACACCGAGGTAATAACGCCCTGCACTCGACTGTGCGCTGTAGGTATTCTGTGGCTGAGTGAGAACCGATTACCTCAAATTCTGCTTCCACGAGCGACGACCTGCTCTCCACACTGTCGTAGCCACGAGGCTATCTCACATTCGCCATGGCTTCGCTTTGCAATCGGAGAATATGGATTCGTCTAGTCAACGCTCTCGCGTAACAACGTCTACGTTACCATCTCTATTTTCTCAGAAAGCGTTAAATATAAAATTATTTATTAAATTTAAAAGAGTACTTCTCGAAGTTGCTCATTATTTTAGCGACGTCAAATAAATGTAGATTCTTATTGTTTATATTACATCGCCTGGAAGAAAGACGTTTCTATACACACATTGATTATTGCGAAGAATATTACTAAGGCCTCGGTATAGTCTAAAGACTTAGGACCGCTCGTACGGAGTACAAGAGATCTCCCGGTTCGACTTCCGGCCAAGGTAATATTTTTCGCAATATATTTATTTACAATTTTTTAGCATATTAACATCTTTCTAATAAGATGCCTGATTGAGCATTAAATTATTAAAATTGCTAGTCAATTTAATTCGTGATATTACTACAATAGTTTAATTGCGAGTCCATTTATTATAAGTCCATTTTTAAGAACCAATTCGGCGCGCAGTTCGAATGACTACAAATATGATATGTGTATATGTACGTGTATAGTATACAGTAATTCAGATTGAATTATTTAAGCATTAAAAATCTAGCTTTGACCGTTATGGCCATTCTATTTCTCATTGTTGAGTTGTCAAATAAATACTTGCCTTAATCTTTGTAAAAGATTTGTTATCCATTTAGTCTCGTCTGCTTAAAACATCATCAATGGTTCGGAAACGTTCACTGCAGATCTTCGTAAAAGGTTACTGTAATCCGACAGTGATTCATAAGGCTATTCGCGTTAAGTGGGTCAGCGTCTCGAGAGATTAAAAAAGGAGATTAAGCACCGACCATCCTTTTATATTCAGTAGTACATTAAAACGCCCGGAAGAATCGCCATTTAATGGAGCTTGCGCACGATCTGCCGAATCGCCCGAATTTCCCAAAGTAAAGAAAAGAACGTTGGATATTGAAGTTCTTGTTTTTATTACATCGTTCACCATCGTTACGCGTATGCGGCACGTCATATGGTCGCATCGTCATATTCCGTCCACGCTTTTCCACATTCACGATTTTATTATACTGCTCGAGTTTTTGACTTTTAAATATCGCTCGATTTACGAGGGAGAAAGATACCGGATAGCGTCGCGATATATCTTATCGCGTGATATTAATAGAGAAAAAGCACGAGAATCGTAAAATATCCTAGGTTTGATATTTTTAAAAACAAATATTTTGACGACAATTTCATTGTGATGGAAGAATATGATAGTACCAAAAGTAATGACATTAAGTCTCTACGACATTAGTTCGTTTTAATATTCACCAATGTAGTTTAGACGATCCGCTAATATTGATACTCCAATTCACATTTTCCCCAATATAATTAACCGCTGTTCCCGCACGGATCGAACTTTAACTATTTATCGAACAGTGACATAGTGTTACCGACGACAGATGCGCGGATCTAATTATTATCATTTTATATATAACCTGAGTAAACCAAATCTGGTGTCGCTTTACCGAGAGTTATAAATAACAAATTAGTAAATTATAAATATACCATCGGTATACTTATGGTCACGTATAAAATATTAGGAAAGTTTAAGGATCCCTTTTATTCTCGATATTTCTATTCTTTATATACATCGTGTGAAATGGAATCGGTCACGACCTGTTTTCGAGCAACAAAATGAGCTTGAAAACGGAGCGTGTTGATTCTAAAAAAAGGCGCGGTGCATAATTCGATGTAAACGTGAGAAAAGAGTATAGCCCAAGGCGTTCGATCGAAAAATGCTCTATCGCAGCTTAGATCGCAAGGGAGCGTTTAGTACCGTAAAGTAAGCGCTGCTATGGTGATTATACAGCGGATATCTATAATCGAAGCGGGCTGGAAAATCCTCTATTATTGGATTTCGTTTAACTTTACGAATATCTCCATAAATATTTATCGATACACCTCCTCCATCTCCGATGTGCCGCGTTGGGTCGCGTTTGTCGATAGACTCGGAAATCCTCCAGGTATCCGCAAAATTCGCTGGCAGTCGCCGAAGGGGAAGCGAACTCTTCTTTCGGAAGGTGCTCACTGAATTATCGCCGGATATTGAGGCCGGTTGTCGCGGAAACATATTCCATCGAGATTCCGCTGGGATTCATGTCCCATTGGCTTTCGGTTATTACGTACAAAACTGACGCGAAATTTTCCTCTATTACGATCCATCGGTTTTTGAAACTCTCAAATATTAAATCACATATTGCACTGAGCGTCAAACTTTAAAATCAATAATCGTATATATCATACAGACTACGTATATCCACGTATTTCTACCTTCCATTTATTCCGACAATTATCGTTATCTGCGAGCTAGATTTTCACGAGAATTCTCTCTTTGTAGATTCCACGAGTTCTCGAAAAGGAAGTCTATCCGGAGTAATCGTGATAGGACCATAATGCGGCACATCATTATTATACTCGCGTATTTCTAGTTGTTACTTAAGACAGCACATTGTCGGGCAAAGTCCACGAAGCGTGTACACGGTATTATAATGCACCTGATGCGGTATATGCCAAGTTTATGAGCCCATAAACTGGAACGAACCTTAATATAAGAATGTTATAGTGTGATTTTCATAAATTTTACAGAGTAACGCCGCATATCGCCGTATATCGCCGCACTTTACCGCGATTCGATCGAGTCGCGTATTTTATTCATATTCTGCTCCATGATTATAATGCTATCCAATATTTTATCGATAGATGCATCGGTATAATAAATTGATTATTCATTGAGAATAAATATTTCGAGGCATAACATAATTTAATAGAAACTGATGCGATTCTATTTTCAATAAAACACGACATGTAGAAGTATCATCAATAAACATGCATAACATAACGTAGTTTTAAATATCACTTAAACGCATCGACATCACTTTTTCCCCCTGAAAAACTTACAACTCGAAATAGTCATCTGGAATACGAGATCAGTAATCGTAACTTTCTTTCGAATGACATCGAAGACGATCGCGATTCTAACGGAAGAAGAAATACTTCACCGTGACTTTTCCTCGCGAGAGAAACTTCTACGACTGGCAAGGAAATTACTTTCCACCAAGCTACGTATCCTGCTCCGGGGGGTTTATGGTCTTGGAGTAGTGAACGACATTCGCGGCAAGAGGCGAAAGGAGGTCTTCGACGATTCAGCACATTTTCGGTCTTTCGTGTTTCGTTGAGACGCGCGTGTCATCGCCGCGCTGTCGAATGGAACGGAGAATAGATTGATCCGCGCGGAGATTGCGTGAAATAAATTTACTTCTTTTCGGATTTTCAGTCTTCTTGAAAATTTAAATTGAATTATTTAAGCATTATGTCAAATTTAACTTAACGTGAGTCGCCATTGCTCCTATTCAATTATATCATTATTTTAGACTAAAACAATGGTTATAGTTAACACTATACAATATCAATTTGACACTATAGATCTATAGTGTCAAATTGATATTGTATAGTGTTAACTATAACCATTGTTTTAGTCTAAAATAATGATATAATTGAATAGGAGCAATGGCGACTCACGTTAAGTTAAATTTGACACTATAGATTTAACAGTGTAGTATGAACCTCTAACATCAAACAATTTGCAAATTGTTTAATAGTTACAAATCACAAAAAATACAGGAATTGTGTGGAGAATAAATTTCTATATACATTATTGCACTAAAAGCAGGCAATATTATATAATATGTGATACCGATAGTTGACAATAAAACGTGTCGTATTCTCTTTGGCATTCATACAATTGCATGTCAACAGCCGCATTGTGGACTCGCGAATCCGCAACGAATGTGGATGCGGGACATTCAAATGTTTTTTTTTTAACCTATTGTGGAATTATTGAACCTGCAGTTAAATATCCTCCCGCGAAGCAGCGGTTACGGTAGATAAGTCTGTTAAATGAATTCCATTTTGAACAAAAAAAAAGAATAATTTTGCTAAAATATTAAAAAATTTAGCTAGATAGAGATCTTAAAGTAATTTTATTAAACTTCACGGAAAGACCAATATTTTGCTATATTTAAAAATTTAACTAATAGATACAGATCTGAAAATAATTTTATTAAATCATTAAAACATTTATGTATGACGTTTAAAACTCTGATTGATAGAATGTCAAAACATTTTGCAACATTTTGCAAGCTCATTGCGCTTAAAATTTCTACATAATTATTTTAATAATCCAATAAAATTATTTTTAGATCTGTATTTAGTTAAATCTTTAGATTTAAATTTCAGCAAAATAGTTTTTCTCGTATATTCACTTGTAAATTTATTGAATTAAAATTAGAGATAATTATTGAATGTTGTTACATCCATTTTGAGCGAAGAGTAAATTAGATAGTTGAAAGCCAAAATGTAACGCATTGCTTCAAATATAATTAAGTATTAATGCATTCGTTTCTCATCTCGGGTTTACAAACTTTCCGTACTTTTGTCCCTCTCGCGCCGTATTTCTGGATTACAAACAGCAGGTATGTAGCCGTACTGAACGAGCCCACCTAATTAAGGCGTTCGTTCGACCCCATGGATTATTTAAATCAATGTCACGCCGTTGATTCTCGAGAGGCTCGTTAGAAATAGGACCAATTATCATTAAGAGGTCGACGCGGGACGGCGGTCTCTCAGTCTCCGCAAAAGCAAAAGAGTCCGAAATTACGCTCTCATGCCATTCCCCCTTATCCTCGGCAATAACCTCGAAAATCTTGCGTCGAACCGCCCCTTCCGGGAGGAGAAAGAGGATCGTCGCCTCGTGTTTGCTGTATGTACACGGGTATGATGTGCTCGCTCGATTTATATGTGTATGCGAGGGTACTCCAAGTACCAACGACGGTTCTCCGCTTACGACGCCGGCACCCCGCAATATCTGGCAGAATTAGTTGTCACCCGGGTTCCGGGGTTAAAGGGGTTGCCAGACAACTGGTTAAAAGGATTATCCCTGCTTACGTTACTCTGCCCAAGCTAATGCCCAACGCATTATTAAATCATTCTTAGAACCGTCGTAGAACAGAGTATGTTGCCGGATGCCGTAAGACATGAGTTCTCGTTCTCGTCCGTTACTGAATATTCTTGTTGGCGTTACTTGGAGAGTAACTGTCGCGAAAACACGGAATTACCACTTAGAGGGCACTCCTCCAGAATTCCTATTCTAAGAGCTGTTCCGCGCCGTATCCCTTGGCTCTTGACCCCAAGTTCAAAAAAGTTATCTTTGCCAAAGCGTGCTGGAATATGAAAATTTTATTCCACAAATATCAGCTTGTAAAGCTTTTACAATATTTTTCATTTGTTTAACGAATAAAATTTTTACAGAGCTTATACTGCAACTTACGTTTGACTGAATTAAACTGTACAAGTTAATTTTAGAAAATATCTTTGCTTGCTTTCAAGAAAATAAAATTGATATTTCTTTTCTTCATGAAATATGTTGATTATGTTTTAACAAATCGAGTCGTATGAACAATCTAAAGACGAAAGATGTAAACTTAAAGAATAAAATCAAACGGATCATTGAGAAAGTTTTCACTGTAACTAGACATCCCCTGAATGAGCAATGAACTTTGTTCGCTAAATGAGACCGAAGAGCTCGCGATTACGCAAATCTGCCATAATTCACACAAGCATCCTCACTCGCTGAGGCTATACTGCTTACCATACTGAAAGTTCCTTAATCCACGGATTCGAACAGTACCAACTGCATCGCCCTGGAAGAAACTCACTTTGAAGCGTGTAGCGTTTGGTAGCACAATTCGTAGTTTCTTTCACGTTCTGCTTTGTTCCCTTCTCGCTTCTCTTTCTCCTCGTCCACCTTCTTTCTCGGACGAGTAGCGGTCGAATAGCTTCCTATTTAAAGTTATGGACGCTGAAATCCTCTCGAAAACTGTCCCGGAACTGTGCGAAGGTGAAGGAAACGACAAAGTCATTGTTCCACGGGTCGGTCGTTCATTTGCCAGCGTTGCATGTCTCTGCAGCAACACGGCTGTTGTAGGTACAGTTGCATTCGCATCGTGCTCACGTTGGCTCATGCGCGATCCCTTTACGCTCCTCGAGTTTATGGGTGCAAGCCATCGTGTCCACGTTTGCTTCGGGCTTTACCGTCGACACGACCCTGCCCGTCGTTGGGTAACTCCGTGCCCGCTATCGCACAGTGCCTGGGAGCTTACGAGTTCTCACTCAGGTTGTATCGCGAAGGACAAGGATAGAAATGGCCGGAGTAGGAATAGAATAACGGGGTAGCAATCTCTCGAGGATCAAGTCCCCGAGGAATGATTCGCGTCGTAATCACGGATCTCGTCTTAATGAAAATTTCGTGGCTTTCATGTGGCGGAAAAGTTTCGAGCAAAGAAGAATGTATTCCGTATATGTAAATAGACGACCATGGAAAATAGTCTTCTATAACGAACATTATGCTGTTTTCGTTGGAATGCAGATTGCTTCTCGATGATAAGAGTTCATATTAATTTCACATCCGTATTATAAATTATTAATTGTTATTAAATAAAAATAATCGATTATAATGTTACTATTTCATTTGATAACCACACGAGTAAGAAAATCACAAGAAATAAAAATTAAAATTACAATGAAGAAAATATTTGCGTTGGACACATGCGAAACCACGTAAAATTATAAAATACATAATTTCTCTAGTCGCGCACATGAGAGAAAAATTTTAATTCAGCGTCGTTTGAGGAAACTTGCTTTTTATGTTTCTGTATACGTAGCTTTGAATATTGCATTGAAAAATTCCATGTAAATAATTGCTCTACAGAAATTTAGTATTTTTATAACTAATGCCTGATTTATGCTTCGATCTTAACCCTAAAATCCTAAAATTCAGCCAATGGAATACAGATTTTTAATTAGGACCACCAATTAAGACTGGCAGCCCTATTGACTGAATTTTAGGATTTAAGACCGAAGCATAAACCAGGCATAAGTAATGTATTATGTAACGTTAAATTGCGATAATTATTGGAAATGTGAATGAAATAAAAATAGGATTGTAGGTTGTAATTAAGTGTCGATAATTACGATAATGACTACGTTTACATGGCTTGATTATAACATTGATGTTATAAAACTGGCCAATCATAGCTGTTCTTCTGAAGAATGGAATGACTGTGATTGTTTCATAATATCGATGTTATATCTTCAGCGTAAATCGAGTCGTGTAAATATAGACAATGTATCAAATTACGCTACGGTTATGGTGTGTTAATGTACGAGTAAATATGTATTAAGATCAACTTAATCCTTTGGAACTGACGCCAAAATCTGTAACACAGTTATTGACGCTGTAAAATACACACGGAAAGAACGATTTTGTTGGAGTATCTAAAAATTTAAGGAGATATAGATCTAAAAATAATTTTGTTGACTTATCAAAATAATTGTGTAAGAAACTCAAGAACGATGAGCAATGCTGCAAAAAATTGACGTTCAAGCATCAAATTGAGCATCCTACATAATTATTTTAATAGATCAACGAAGTTTATTTTTAGATCCATATCTAACTAAATTTTTAAGAATTTTAGCAAAACCGTTCTTTCAACTGCATTTAATTTATTAATTAATTAAAAGGCACTAATTAATTTCAAGAAATCAAAATGTTATAACTCATTTAAAAAAGAATGAATACTAACCTTCTGTCAGCAATATGAAATTTTCATCCTTTGTCCACAATCGCAGTCTTTAAACTTTAGTACAGATATTGCATTCCGAACTTATAAAAATCTTGAAAAATTCTTACATATTTGTAAAAGTTTTAATAACGAGTTTTATTATATCATAGAAGCTGTATTGTACTTTACTTATTTTTTACAGACATAAACTCTACCAGAATTTACAATTATAAAATTGAATGTGTCTTTAAGTTCAACATTATCGGTGGAAAATTAATAAGAATAATCCAAATTTGCAGATATAACATTAAAAAAAATTGAATAGTTTCAAATTTTTAACAAAGAGATTTATAATTGAATGGATCTATTTATCGCATTACTACATCATTGTTGGTAACATTGTCGACAGTGTCGAAATATCGGCACCATTATACAGCGTAAACATTCGTATGATTCAATATTTATTGACGGAAAAATGCGATAACTCAATGTTACAAAAATTTTGTATGACTGAAATCACTCGCGCTTGCGACGTCGCGGATACCCAAAATCGATTTCGGAAGCCAGCTGAAACGCTAAGCGCCGTTTCGAGTGCGAGGCTGCACACGATACACAACGCGCATTGACCGAGGAAACCGCAGCGGAACGAAAAGCGCTCCAACAACGGACCATTCGGCTATTCCGCTGGGAAAAAATATATTTTTGCAGTGGCTTAATCTGAAAATAATTCGACTTTATGGTGACATTTAGTTGCGTGGTGGCGGCCGCGGCCTCGAGGGAGCGCGAGCGCAACGTGCAGCTTCCGTCCCATTCCACGTACGCGGTTAATTGTTAGACACGTGTGTGCAAGTCCAATTAAACCATTATGTGAGGGGCGCGAAGCGGGAGAGTAACAGAAATATAAAATCTCGGCGGAGTGCAATAATTCACTGGCGTTTCCGCGTCGAGTTTCGCTCACCTCGGCGTTTTAACTGGTTTTTATAGTTTCTCGCGTTTCCCTCGTTACTGCCCGGAGTTTTGCATTCGTCGCGACTACCTTACCGGTTGTAACACGGTCGTTAAACACCAACGCGACCTCGGGTTTGCGCAAAGAGGACGGGAAAAAGAGCGGGACAAAAGGAATATGCCGCGCAACCCTACTGCGTGACTCGCCTCGCGAAATTCGAGTCGCCGTGTCCCGATGCTGCGAGATACGTTCAACCGCTGTTATTTTCAGAATTCGCGGGCGAAATGGAAAGCCGATGTACCGCTAACGAGAATTCGCGCGGCACAAATCTCACCGGTACAAAACCTCACACCGCCATAAGAGCATCCCAGAATTTTTCCATTGCGATTTTATTTTCAGCGTTTTCGCGCGGATGCTGGATCGGGTGGAAGAGACGGCGCGGTGACGAAGAAAACGCGAGAATCACGAGCACATGAAAACACGTTGTCGATGAGAGTGGAGCGACGAGAGGGTAGGTCGGCGCGGCAGTCGGCCGGGAATAAGTTATGAACTCTATGCATTTTAAATGACTAAATCTCTGGGCCGAACGTACTCTTTGTTGGATTTTTCCGGGCGAGAAATGCATTATTGGCCCGGCAATCTCCCTAGACGCCACGTCGGCGTGGCATCATCCGGCACATTGTACGTGCGGTGTTATCGCGCGTTACACCCGCTTGTTCTCGTGTTTCAAGAGGATGCAACGTGCCGCCTCCGTCGCCTCTTCTTATTTTCTCCCTTCGCATCCCCCTGACGGGAGGGACTGCTCTCCGGCAGTCGACTCGTTGCGCGCTTACATTGCTTCGTTCTGGAAGGGACGCCCGGGGAGTTCGTCGCACGTGCGTGAAGTCACCACGCGCCTGTTGTTCCTGCAGACGGCAATGTTACTGTCAGAAAGTAAGAATACAAAAAATTTTAAGAGCGATATTTGTTCATAAGGTGATATTGTTGAGGAAAAGTGAAAAAACTAAATAATACTATAGATTAAAGGCAATTTTCAAATTTTATTTCCGTAGATAAAAAAGCAGCAAAAAATGGACTAATGTTCACTCTTTTCACGGGTCGTTACAAACAAGCGAATAAATTCCTGATAACTTTTTCCTGATTTCCGGACAAAATTTCATGATTTTTCCATGCTTTTGATAATATTTTGAAATTTTTTGTCAAATATTTTGTTGAGAGAACAATTTAACATAGCAATTTAAATTATTGTTATTACTGATGCTTTCATTTAATCGGTAATATTCCAAAACTTTGTAGGATGCATGTAATGTATCTGTATTAAGCTTCTTTAAAACCAGGAATTTCAATTTTTCAGAAAATTTTGCAAAATTCTCTAACTTCTCCCTAATTTCCCTGATTTCCAGTTTAGTGGCCTTGATAATAATTTATTCGCTTAAGTTACAGCATTTTTAATCTTTTGAATTGACCTTATAGAACGAGGAGCCACTATGTGGTGTCTGAAATAATGTCATATTTGTGTCAAAGTAAAGAATACAATAAATTATTCTTACTCAAAAAAAGCTTTAAGATTTAAAAAATGGATACCCAGCTGGTTCTCTAAAGGTTAAGTATGATATTTTTACCACTTTCATTATTTTAATTAATATTAGACCGGCAATCATCGTAAGTACTAAAGAAAAATAACAATCTCGAGGATAAGTCACGAGTCGCTCCAATATTTACGCGGCCGCACGACACGCTATTATGTAAACGGATGAAATTTTATCGTCGCTCACGCGTATGCAAATCGCGAAGGAAAATAAAATTTGCATTGCGCCCTTTTTCCACGCCGCCCTTTTAGAACTTCGGAATTCAATCCGACGGCGCGCATTCTCAAATTCAATATGGTGCGGCGGTGCGCATATGGCAGTGTGTATCTCGGCGGGATCATAAATATAATGGGTCCAAAGGGACGCGATGGATGATGTATCGTATATAAAATTAACAATTTTTGGCGGAGGAGGCAACTTTTCGTTTAAAATTTTGCTAAGAAAAAAATTAATTTTTAATTGATCAATAATTGGACAATAAGAAGCATCTGACGCTTTTGGAATATTTTGTACGGACTGTGAGTTACATCGCCGTGGTTATTATGATTAAAGTCTGTGCGGATTCGTCTTATATTACTTGTTTCTATGTAAATTTATTAAAAAGGCGCCGCGCATAATCGCGCCGTCAGACATTCCACGGCAAATTAGATTACTATCCACTCATCAATTCCCTCTCTCTTCCGCTCGGTCGCGTTATCTGAAGAATTAATAAAGGCTGGACCAACGGAAAGGCACGGAGGGACGGGCGCGCCGAGCACCACTTTCAATTCCGCATTTGCATAAAATAATCCATAGCGGCTGGACGCGGTGAGAAATTACATCGTACCGTGGACGATCTCGAGTACCAACCCGGGTCGAGTGGAGGTATTTATTATAGGAAATCGATTTCAAACGGGAAGGAACGCGCGATCGCGGAATTCAAGTAAGAAATCAGAGCTGGCTTCTTATTTTGCGCGCTATTATCATCGACTGATAACGCTTCCAATTATTAAAAGAGTCTAAAGGAGAGAAAAAGAGAGACGGAGAAAAGAAGCAGGGTGCGGTCATTTTGCTGGTCTAAAGCTTTAACGCGCGACACATACTATACATGCTCGAAAGTGCTATTTCGCTGGGTCCTGTGTGCACGCGAACTTTTAACAAAAAAAGAGAAACACTCTAAAAGCACACCGGGTCGACGATCGGCGAAGCACGAAACTATATCAGGCGGCAGATTTTTATCACCATATCCGAATGCATCGAGAGAGGGAGAGAGAGAGAGAGAGAGAGAGAGAAAAGCTCGCTTTTTAAACGCACAGCACCAGCATTTGCTCATTGTACTCATTGGCAAAAAGGCCGGCGAAACGTACAACATTTATTAACTTCTCCCTTCCTAACAATATGGAAGCTCATATATACCGCGTATTCGGTACGTTCAGATACTTTCCTGAGAGCCTCCATTTCCATTAAACACACCGCAACGCGACCGGGGAGCCAATTTTTTTTTCCTCCTCCGACCGTCATATATCTTAAATCAGTTTTACGAGTGGTATCTTCTGTGCACGGAAGCGTCGCGAATGACACGTGGACGAGGGTGTGGATGCAAACGTTTTGCAGTATTGATGCGTTCGTGGTGCGTGCCGAGCAAGAGGTCTCCCGGAGGTCACGTCATTTCGTGTTATTAAATTTATATAGACGACATGGACCTCTCTGATCTCGGCGACGTAGATTTGTCAGGAGGACGGTGACCCCGCGGGCCTTGCGGGAATTCAATATTGCACTTTCCCGTGTCTCTGTCCCCTCCCTTCACCGTTCTTCTCCCTCTGGGGGAGGCGCAGTCGGCAAATGTTTGTGAAACTAATGCAACCGTTCTGAGATTTGATGACACAAAGAGCGAGAGGACGAGGGAAGGATAGAGAGAAGGGAGAGAGACAGAAGAGAGGCACGACAGGACGAGTAGTACGGGGATACGAACGACAGTTAATCTTTTGCTCAAGAGCGGTGACATTTTCGGCAACAAAGACGCAGGAAGCGTAATATTTAAGTGACAGTTCAGAGTTAAAAGAAGTATAATAATAATTGATAATAATGAATAGAGTGAAATAGTTAAAATTATTTATGTTTTAGTAAAACAATGAGTAACTATATCACGTGAGTAAGCGATGAAAAAATATTCTACCTGTATTTGAAAATATAAGATAATATTATAAAAAAATATGTATATTTCCACATGGAAACTATAGTTATGAAAATGAAAACCTTTAAAAATGACATATCTTAGGAGAGGGGAGAGTCCACGGTTCGAGCAAGAAGTTTTCCCAAGTAATTACAAAGTTCCATGACAAGAATTTAACGATCAGCTCGCAATGAGAGCGCGTAGGAATTAAATAAGTATTTATATATATAGTACGAATTTTAACTTTCTGAGAACTTCATTTCAGAAAGCAATGTTCTACTTGTTCTTGTTCGTAAAGAAATAAAGTCTGACCTACAAGACATATTATTGCATTACAACGGGGCAATATAACTATGTTTATCATGTTTATGTGCTGAAGTCAATTAGTTAAGTGCCATAAACTTTTTAGTAATTTTTGCAATATTCTTCAATTAAAAATATGATTTATTATAATATTAAAAATATGGTTTATTGTAATAAGAGAATTACATGAAACAAGTTATCTGAGATGACACTATATTTGATTCACAAATATAGACACGTATCTCTCGTCTCTATATCAAAGCTCACATTTTACGCTACTGAAATATAAGCTCCGCTTACTCTTAATTAATTAATTATTATCAGATTACTAGTGCATATCCATTATTCAGATTTCAGATTATAGAGTACACATACCATATATCGTTTGGCTTTATGTTTATGCGAAGTATACAATAATATTTGAATAGAAATGATCAATATTCTCTAATCAGACAATATCCTTAATTAATATTGCTATATGTAAATGAAATACTGGAAAAGATAAGTTGCGTATTAATACAAGAGACTAAACACTACAATATAATTTGTGATATTTCTAAATAAAAATTTAAATATTATATCATAACACGCGTCAATTAGAAACAAAAGGACGTTTAATGTATAACATCATAATCAGGTTATCATGTTTCAGTAAAGTAATAAAATAACATGTACACAGTAATATAAAGTATTGTATACTCAGTACATTATAGGTACACGCATCCTTTTACTTATAAATACTTAACGGATTCTCGGACTTATGGCCGGTATGTATTAAAAATTAGAAAAAAATGAAGAGTAAGATGAATTGAGATTAAAGTAATTTATTTTAGTGCAACCGGATATTAATTTATATTTTCACATAACCTCTTATAATTATTTATGTCCATGTAGAATAGCTAGCAATATAATATATTACTAAAAGGGACAAAAACAATAGATTTAGTATTATATAATTATTATTCAACTTACGACTGAAATTGAAACATAAGTACATATATAACTTTGCATATACATATATATGTATATTTTTTAAATGCACGCATGAAATATGTTTGCGCTCTGTAATTTCTTTCGCTTCTCTTGTCACTGTTGTAATTTTTTTTCTGCTTTTTTTTTGAGAGAAAACTACAATCAGCTGTTTGGGAATTCGATCAAAACACGACGCCGCAACGTTTAACGTAGAGGTCTGTAAAATGTCTTCAACTCGGACTCGAGCTCGATAGTTCTATATTTCTCAGGCTTGATGTTCTACTAGGCCGAGTGGGGAAAAAAGCCTGAATTTAGCTCATTGAGCTTATTAGGCTCGAGAGGCTCAATATGAATTCTAGCCGTTCAAGTACTCGAGACAGTACACAATAGCACTAATAATAGTAATAACGTCTTTTTGAACACATCTTATATTCATGCGATGCTATTGTTTTAAAATATCGATTTCAAGAAACATTGACTGTCTCGATTCAAAACATCTTAAGCCATATCGAGCTTCAGACTAGGCAGAAGCTCGAGCCTGAAAGCTTGAGCCTGACAGAGTTCGAACTTCTAGTTTTTCAGCCGAGCTTGAGCTTAAAGTTATGACATTTTGCACGCCGCTAGTTTAAAGGACGTGGAAAAAAGAGGCACGATTAACGAGAGAATCCGATTAGGGGATTAAAGCCATTGCTCCTTCATGAGGCAACCAATGTGATTGCTTCTCTTTTTTTTAAATCACCTGCGTAATATTCCGCGCGTGTACGCGAGTCGTATGTTTACCTCGCGGTAATGGGTGCTGCTGCGTGACGCGGTTTCTTAATTTTGTCGGTTTCAACCCCTCAAACCGGATACGGAAGGGCGAAAGGACCGCTACGAGGACGGAACACCGCGGAATCCGACGAGAAAAACGAGATGGAGCACTAGGTGAGGAGCACAGCGAGGCGAAGGAAAGCACTGACGGTGGGACGAGAAGTAGTCGAGGAAGAGAAATAGGGATAGGAAAAAATAAGACGAGGTGGGTAGACGAGAGAGGCATGTCAAACAGGTGCCCAAAAGGGTCTCGTGCTTTTCTATTTTCCTTCGAGCCCTTCTCGCTACCTTGCCTTTTAATGATGAGACTGACTCCTGTCCGTGGTTCATGATCTCGGCGAAACTGCGGTTACACACGTGCACTTATTTTCTTCTCATATTTTTTCTTTCCCCGTGACGGCGAAATGAAACCATTGCGATAGATGAGACGCTTCATGACTTTGCGGGTGGAAGATTCATCGGCATGTACAGATCCGTAGGAAAATTATGGTTTAAAAATTAAATATGCAGTATGCAAAAATTTTGATACATTAATCCAAAAATATTGAAATATTTATAATTCTTCATTGTTGTGTAAAACCTGTTGCTCATATATATTATTTTTCGTTAAATCTGAGATAGATCATTGCTTGTAAAATTCATCACGTTTTTTTTCATAAAATGTATTCTATGTGAATAAGCATAAAATAGAAAAATCATCTTAGATTACATTAATTAAAAAATACTGAAATATTTATAACTCTTTATTGTTATGAAAACTTGTTGTTCATATGTATATATATATATATCATTTTTCGTTAAATCTGAGACAGATTACTGCTTGAAAAATATTTGTCCGTTTTTTACATAAAGGTCATTCTACGTAAATAAAGATAAAATGGAAATCATTTTGAAATTACAAGAAGATGAAAATTAGTAGAATTACGAACTTTAACCTTAGCTATAGAGTACTATTCATGGCTATTCCTCTCCATCAATCTCATAATGTCGCCGTTTACAGCGAGAAGAAGTAATGCGCCATAATGTGTAATTTTAGTTCATCGAACTTTCGTAACGTGGAAAACTACAGGTACAGCATGCATCATAAAGCACTTATATTCGCGCAATTTCAATTTCGCTTCTCTAGATGGGCATCGATGCATAAAGTGCTTTATGTGCCTTCGATTTTTTGCGCATTTACCATGCTGCCTCGAGAGGTACATCTCGTGCAACTCAATTACGAACAACCGAAATCGAAGCGACTCTTTATCCCTGATATCACGCAAGCGCGATAATCACATTTTAACGAGTCTCTCGCCGCCGAACGACAAGTACTAATTATCCAACAATCTGTGAGCGAGATACAATTAAACCAACATTATAAAGTCTCGAGTCGGCGACAGGAGACAGAGTTGAAATTTCCAGACTGTCTCTACTGTCTTCAATCCTCGCGGGAGGCTAGTCTTAAGGGAGGATCCTTTAAATTCGCATAAACGCGAAAAACTATCCCCCGCTGGATACTCCGTGTACAACATTGCTACGGGACTTCTGTTTCTTCCGCTACTCGCGCACTCCCGATTTCTTCCTCGTTCCCCGTTCGTACCCCCTCACGCTACGTCGTTTCCCACGGTACAATTCACTCTCGCCCAAAGTTAAATACTCGGCGCGAAACTTCCGCTTTTCGCTCGGTGCCTTCTTAATCATTGACACTAACTCACGCCCGCTTGGAATGTATAAATAACTAATTAGACGGCTGACGCGGCGCGGGAGAGCGCGAGGCGCGAATGCATAATTTAAACATCCATTAACGCGCACACCATAGTTCCGCCGTTAATACGCGCGGGAAGGCCGCATGCCTTAATTCGTCCCGTGAGAATTCGACAGAGTTCCGAATCTTACCCGCTCTTGATTCCGCCCGTACGCGTGTGACATCCTCCTCAAAGGCGCAAGATGTCGTCCTTAATATTTAGGGCGGAGCGTTTATACAATACCTTAGTACTGGAAATCATTATTATACTCTGCACTCCGGAAATATAATAATTTCCAGTATTGCGGTATTATAAATGCTCCGTCCTAAATATTAAGGACGACATTTCATATTATTAAGGGGATGTCACGCGTACGAACGGAATCAAGCGGAGTAAGATTCGCGAAAATCCTTAATTCACACGAGATGAATTAAGACATCCAACCTTCCCGCGAGTATTATTATAACGATTAATATAACGGCGAAAGTATAATAAAATAAGATATTTTTAATGATTAGGACTAAGATTTTATAATAAATACATTCTTAAAAAAATATGAGTGTGGATTCAACATCATATGCAGTGTTAATACAACTCATACCGTAATGAAGAAGTTAATATAAACCCAACACCATCATAATATAAACGTGATGTTAAATCCATACCATGTTGGTGTCGTATAATTTTCATCTTGTTATGTGTTTTATGTAACTTTTCATCGTGTTGATGTTAACATTAACACTGTGAATTTAAAATCCCTAGTGTTTATGTCAGCACCATCATGCTCATGGTATGAATTTAACCCGTAAGTAATACCTGGGTGCGAATTCGCACCAGCAAAATTTCCAACTTGTGGATATTTAAGAAAATTGATTATACTTAACACGCTTTTGTGTTTTGAATAAATAACAGTAAAAGAAGTGTTTTAGTTTTAAGATACTGAAACGTTTTATTCTCATCTCCATCTTTTTTAAACACTTAAGGGGATCCTAAAGTAAAGCTCGAACTCCGACAAAGTCACTATGATGTCGCAGTTTTTCCAGCGCATCGACATGTCTTTATATACTATCACACCAATATCTCACGCAATCTATGATACATTCAGTCGCACATTCGTGTCAATTTTCGTATAACAAATTCGTCGCGATAAAGCGTCTAAGACTAATTCTAAGAATTCGACGTTATTTGTTCGCAAACTACGTGTTTGTAGATCACTATTTCATAAGTACAGGTTGCAAAACTTTCGTATGAAGCAAATGTTGTCACGACTTAACAGCTTGAGACGCCATGTTACACTAAGAAATGGTAAAAAATATATCAATTTCGAAATTTTTGGTCGTTCTTTAGGATTCCCTTAAAGATATTTTTATTTTAAACTTTTTTAATAAACAAAACACATAGTGTTTTAAATACAAACATAGTGTTTTGTTTATTGAAAAAGTTTAAAATTAAAACATCTTTAAGGCTGCATTCCATCTTTCAGTAAACTTTAGCTCACTGTCTTATTTTCTTCTCTTATGCTCTTACTTTTTCACCCTTTTGTTTATTCAGTAGATAAATTATCACATAGTTTATTCGAAAATAGAACAACCGGCTCTATGTGTTTAAAAAATGGAGACAAGAATAAAATATTTAATATCTTAAAATTAAACACTTTTTTTAACAATAATAAGACTTTAACAATAATAAACACTTTTTTTTAATGTTACGAATTAAAATCCATAGTGTTAAATCCGCATCAAGTTGGAGTTAATACCAACTATATAATGTATAGATACTTATTATGCAAACACCGCATGGTAATAAATTCTCACCTATATTTTTTAGAGTGTAAGATCATATTACATTATCACATGTATTATAGGAACACGCATAGTGCATTAATTAATTTCATATTCCATTATAATACATATTTTATATTCTATTCTATTCTATTACTATTCTATAAAATAATATTTATTCCCATATAGTTGCAAAAATCAAACAGATTTGATGATCTTAAAGATGAGAAAGATAACAGTGTACAATTGGCGTAACATTTTTTGCTGACGTAACAATAACGGGTCCCAGCGCGGAAAACATCCAATACCGTGATTGCTAGCGAACAACGCGAGTAAATATAACATACGTGTACGCAGATACAGTCCATCGCCGCCGTCGATATCTGCGATAGGCGAAAACGGCGAGCTCCAGCAGCGGTGGGAAGAGGGTGGCGAGAGGCGACCCGGCCCTCTATCTCGCTCCGACTTCGTGGCACCGAGAGTTGACAGATTGGAAACAGCCCGAGACTTTTATGGCAGCTGTTTCCCGCGCGACCATAAATCCTTTATCTCGATTGTTTATCGTATGGCGAGAGAGAGAATTTCTCATTTGCGTTAAAATTGTTCCCCGGGATCGTATACGCGCTCGATGCGTGTTGTCTCCGCCGAGAGCACCCTCTTGTCGCCTCTCGCATGCTTTTCTCCCTCTTTCCATCCGCAAAAGTCCCGTATACTAGATATCCTCAAATAAGAGATTGGACATCGTTTAGATTTTTGACTGGTCCACCATATTTTTCAAGACCTTTTTAAGATAGAATAAGATATAGAGATGCATAAGACCGAGTAAGCTTTTCTCCGTGAATATCATTCTATCTTATGTATAATCTATCTCACTCTATCTTAAACAAGTCCTGCAAAATATGGCGGACCAAACATATGGTGTTCAATTTCTTACTTGAGGATCTCTGCTGTTCACCTTCCTACCGTTGTCCGTTTCGCCATCTCCGCATCGTCGTCGGTAAAAGCACCGGCATTCAGCCGGTGGATCCGGCTGAATGCGACCGCACCTGAATGTGCGTACTTATATTGCAGAAATGTTCAATTTTATGGATCATTTCGCGGAGTTTTATACCAGCTGCGCTGGGATTGCCCGGATTCGACGAAAAAAATTCCAACCTGACGACGCCGTGGAATCCCGAACGGCGCGCTCTCGGCGCGGTCTTCGCTTTTCGGCATTCGGCGAAATTAAGAAACAGCTAGTACCACGTTATTATTCCTCTGTTCCTCGCTTCTTCGCTCCTTCATTCTATCCTCTCGGGGTTCGACGATGGAATTTAGTAGAAACGAGAATGACGAGCTTCGAAGTCCCGAGATAATGGCGCGTTCCATAACGGCGGGAATGCTTAAGGCGGATGGTGGTGGTTTGGGGGTGAAATTTCGCGCTCGGTGAATAAAATTAGTCGTCCGCGCGATTAAGAGCGGAATGGAGTTTTTCGCGCGCGAGTATTCGCGATGGTAAATGTTCTCAAATAATTTATTAATGGAACGTTGTTCTCGTCGATGCTCATCGTTGCCCTCGTTGTCCAAGCGGGGCATAATAAATTCGTAAAAATATAAAAATATGTATGCACGTGGATGCGCTCGCCGTTGCAAATCGGTCGTATGCACAATGCGCTCACGTCGCAATAAAAATACGAGCGCACTCACGGCTACGAAAAACGTTGCAGTCACGTCGCGGTGGATTTTCAGTTTTACGTTTTGCGGAGGGGGTGCGCGTACGCGCGCACGTCGGTGGAATAACATTTGGCCTTTTGCAGCCGTCGATTTTCATCAAGTGATCCAACTTTGTTGCGCGGTTCGCGCGTGTTTACGCTCATCCCCGCGTTACACCTGGTGCACGCGCGCGGCCGTCGTGTATTATCCAAATTGCATTATCGCTCTCTGTTTGCGCGGTTATAACGTCAGCCAATGTATTTGTCACGGAGCACCTCGCCTCATACACGGTCGGTCAAATGGCTTAATTGCTTTGTCCACGCAATTACGAAATTGCTTACAATTTACAATCAGCCGGCCAGACCTGGCGCGCGCGCACGCTTCTCGCCGATCAATTTTACGAACGTTTCGCGCGCAGGCTGTCCTTTTTTGAAGCTATTTGCCTCTGTGCATAAATCAGCGCTGTCGTTCGTGCGATAAATGCATATTGATATAAACCGTTTCGGCGCGGTTCTCTCTCGCAATTAGCTCTGATTGTTACCTTTGGCCGATTATTTCTGTTGGAAAAATTTTCAAAATTATCGCGAATTTATTCCATTGTCCTTTTACACGCACGTGGTACTTTCGAATTGCGAGGCACCGATTATCTCGCGTTTGCGATTCATCCACGTTTGCAACACATCAAGCTCAGTCGACCGTCACGATCATTCTTGCGCATTTTTTTAATCCCCTAGCATCCCCTACGCTCGAGTCCCGTATCGCTCATATTTCACAAATATCGGATCGCACGCGGGCCGTAAAGTATTCCCAAAATTCCCGGCGTTTAAACGGCCGCGCGCGCGAGCATTTTGCAAAATTTATTTTCGCGAGAATCGACGAGCGCGACGACGACGGCGACGGCGACAACGGCAACAACGGGGAGCGATTTACCTGCTCGCAAGGCACGAGCGAACAATTCGCGCGATTGGCGACGAAACGGCAGCGACGGACCACGAGTCGGATCAATCTATTTTTCGTGTCCGGTGGAACAAAATGACAACTACTCCGTATAATCGTGAACGGCAGAATAATTTAATAATACCATAGACCGACCGTGCCAAATTTAACTACGCTTATTCGCACGGTCGACTGCCGATGTACAAAACGCGAGGCATTAATGGAATTGAAACGGATGATTCTCGTGCGATTGCCGCTCGTATATCTTTTGCTTCACTGCTTCCTTTTTGATGATTTGTTCTAGCTTTCAGATCGGAACCTTTTATTGGATATTCAATGGGCCGCGTGCACCGATTTGAACGACTTAAGAATATACGCCATGATTTGAGCGGTAAGTGATAAGCAGAATACACAACATCGAGAAATATTTCTGATTGAAAATAGTTGAAAGATTCTGATTATATCGATTAAAATTCTGATTACCTCTACTTATTGTTAGAGGTACTATATTCTTTTAAGAGTATATGTATTCTTTTTGAGGTCGTAAAATAGCTACCTATCTTGGGACATGTATTAAATAATCGCCAAAAATCGCCTAAAGTCATCACTATCTCCGTGATAAAACGGAGGTACTGAAAATTTGGAAACAATAAGAGAAAGGAATACTTATTGTTTACTATCGTTGGTACGAACGCGACTTCCAAGTAAAATAGAGACTAGCTGTGACGTAAACAAAACAGGAAACTCGAGTGAGGCAATAGGCCTGTTCTTTTTGGCTAAACTTTTGCACCAGTTCATCTTTCTTCCTCTTTTTTCCTCCTGGAAAGAAAAAGGAAGAAAGATGAACTGGTGCAAAAGTTCAGCCAAAAAGAACAGTCCTATTGGTTCTAGTATCGTAATCGTTTTTATAATGACCAAACGAAATGTATAATTATAAGTGGAAATTGGACCAATAAATGGTTTATAAATTGCACAATTAAAAACTGAAACTAGAAATAATATCATCTGGAGACACGGTAGTGTCTCGGCGCTAAGCATAGCGCGAGACACTGCCGTGATTCCTTTACGCGAACCGGTTACATTGACCGTAAATTTAATTCCCAGTTCGATAAATCGAATCGATGCACAGTTTATAAAAAGAAATGTATTTGTAAATTTGCCTATGAATATTATTAAGCACCAAGATCTGTTTGGACTAAAAATAAAATTCCTTCTCTTATTCGAGACACAAATCATAAATCGACTAAGTAAGTTACGAAAGTTATGAAGTGAAACGAGATACAAGAAACATGTTGCATTTTAAAGTACCGAATATTCCTTATATTTCTGATATAGTATATGTTTTTTAAAATTTATCCTAATTAATAAAAACTTTAAGATGATCACTGGGTATTTGAATTGACACTTTTGACACTCATCTGTGACATATTTATTTTCGTCAGCAAAAAGGTGCGGAATCGTGAATAATTAATTTGAGAACTATCATCACACACAGCTATTCTGCCGACTTAATGCAAAAATAGTACCTTTCGCGTATTAACTCATTCACTTTCAAAACTCTTTTTATAAAAATCGAAAATGCACATTCGACAGTGTACTCTTGTCCTCGAATCGACCGATGTGAAAACTAAAATTCGAAATTTCTCGGTGAGAATAAATGCGCGCAGTGTTAAAATAAACAGGGGCGGGGAGAGGTTGGCGAGGGACGAGCGCATATTTTTATACGCCCGGGGAAAATACCGGGGTGCGAACAGCGAACCATTTTCTGGCCATTTTTCTGAGGTATCTGGCGTGGCGAACCGTGCTGTATTTGTTTTCCGCACGTAACGAGTTTCGTATATAGACGAGGTCGTTATTTGCACGCGCGATTCGTTACATACTAATTTTGATGTCGAACGTGTGAACTATACAAAACGACAGGTTTTATACAATGAATTTTATCGAAATAAAACTATTAGTGTTACAGTAGTCAAGTGGTTGACAGAAACTGTCAAAATCTCGATAAGTTCGGATCACTGCTACTACGAGAACTAAAATGTCTAAGGCCCGGTTTTTCATTACCTGGTTAACTTGTGGTTAGGCTTAACCTTATGTTTTATCCAATGGATCTTCATCTGCTATAATGTCATGGATGAAGCCCATTGGGTAAAACATCAAGTTAAACTTAATCACAAGTTAACCAGATAATGAAAAATCGGGCCTAAAAGTAGAAGAAATCAGGTATCTAATTCAAATAAATGTTTTGTAATTTAATAATAAATAAGTCTTTTTAAGAAAGTATCAGATGTATAATCTCTGCAAAAAATGGCTGAAATTGGAAAATTTCCGTAAATAATAAATGTTGTATCTATATATAGGAAACAATTCAACAAACTCAATATTTAATATATTCAACAATACAATTTTATAATTTAAATGACAATTTTCTCATTTCATCTTAATTATTTGTTTAAAATATTTTAAATATACACTTCTTATTAAAATGGTTTTTGAATATTCTAAATTATTGCTAAACTTATTGTATTACTTTCATATAAATACAATATGTGTAGAAAATCTGTAATTTTTTATATTTTTGTCATTTTGTTAAAAAATACTTGCAATACAGCGTTAAATATATTTAATATTATTACGAAAAGCAATATCACTAATTCGATCTGGATTTCGTGTGATAAAGAATCCGATAGTTTCTGGGAAAGAACTTTGCGATTCAATATTACTTCGCGGATGTTTGATGTACGGCGAAATTGATAGCCAATCGAGCGAATGAACGGGAAGACCCGCGTAAGTTGGAAAGATTCACATCCCCCAGTCAGGCAAAATGCTAATCGTAAACACAGGGAGGAGAACGAGGAATCGCGGAGGAGTGATACCACACGCCACCGATGAAATCGAACGAGAAAGGTCTCCGATTCGGGAAAGCGTCAGCTCGCCTGTCTCGCACGATTTCATCCGCGCTGAAATAGTCGCATAGCTGTGGCGTCGTCTACAAATCGAACGATACGGGCATCTTGGAATTCCTAAACGTGAGCCAATAAAAACTTTTCCAATTGACTTCCCCCGGCTTAATTCACTGGAACCGATCGTAAGTAGTGAGGCGGGTTGTATGGCGAGCAGAAGGTTTACTCGACGACGTCGACAACGACGACGACGACGACGACGGTAGCGGCAGTCGATGACTAAGAGAAGGAAAAGGAAAGATGAAAGCAGAAAGAGAAAAAGGGGTAGCATAACTGCCGACACGCCGTCTTAGAAGGGTGAGCGAGGGTTGCGCGCGAGAGCTGTGATCCAAAGTTCGCATTCGTCTGCGATCGCGGAACTCCGATTTCAATTTAGATCGCTTGCGGGATCTGCGCGACCTGATTCGGCTTCTTTCAACAGCTCTTTCCATTTCGAGGCCCGGTTTTATTAGCCTCATTCAATGGAACACTTTGTATACAGCGGTGCGGCTACGAGTTAGTTGCAGTCGGAATTGCGAGGTCACTCACGAGGAATAAAAAATGAGATTTAAAGAACACGGTATGTTCCAATTCCTAAATGGACGATAAGTGTACAGTAAATGTCAATCAAAAGATCAAGAATAATGATGATTAATTTGTAGTATGACGTCCATCAAAAATAAGTTTTTTTTTTTTCGATTCATCAACGCGAGAAAAAATATTTCGCCTTAAAGATCTATTAATGTTATTGTGTAATGTGAATTCTGAACCACAATACAACTAAGAGTACACATTTCAGAAATAAAAGAATAAGTCATTAAAGTACAAACCGACAATGTAAAAGGCGAGAGCGATAAAGAAGAAGAACGCTTCGAGAAAATACGGCTACCAGGATACGATTTATCGGCGGGGCCCAAGAAGGAAAAAAAGTCTTTGTAGAATAGATAGTGACGAGGGTTCGTTGTCGTGGCGGAGAGCAGATTGGGAAGAGAAAGGAAGGTGAGAGAGAAAGAGAGATGGCGGTGGCAGAGGGGAATCGGATATCGGCGTAGTTCCGTAAAGTTTCGATAAGTCGGTCCCGAAGCGTTTACTTCCTAGTGAGCACGACTGCCGAGCATAGGATGGAAGACTGAAGGAAGTCTAGACTTTGGAAGATCAAAAGGCATCGTCAGCCTGGAAATAACGCGGCCCTGGTGTGTCTGACTTCGCAGTCGTTAAGTTTCCGGAGAATCCTCCTCTCCGTCCTTCGCTTCTTTCTTCCTATCAAGTTTTATCTTCTTTCGTGCTACTCTGTTCTAACCTGATGTGATCGTCTCTCTTCTTATGCGTAACTAGTTCTACAAATCAAATGATCGTTGTGTTCAACCCGTTGAATACTGTAGATGCATATGTGTGTAAAACATCCGTTTTGGTTATGGATATGTACGCATTTGTTGAATTCTACGGCATACTTATATCGTGAACCTTTACTTCATTAAAGTGACATAACTTAAAAAGTTAAGTTTTTTAGAAAAGAGGGAAGACTATTTTTTTATTTAACAGAAAATTACTGACTAATAAAATAATATCGGTAAAAAAACATACTTTCAAAAACACGATTAAGGCTCGATTGCACCAACGTTACTTTAATTTTAAGCGAGACTTAAAACTCTCTTCCTGACTCTCTCGGTTTTAAAAAAAAAAGAAAGAGAGATTTTTAAATTTCGCTCAAAGTCAAAGTAACATTGGTGCAATCGGGCCAAAATGTCATTTTCGTTATTTTTGTTTCTTTAAAAAAAACCATTCTTTCTCTCTCTAATTGTGATTTTGATTATATCCTGCAAAATTATAAAAATTTAGAATAATTCTCAAAAGTGACATAATTCGAAATATCACCAACAATTTATATCCTCCGTTAATTAAAATAATTAAATTCAAAATGAAGCAATTTCTTCTTCAAACTTCGATCGCCAAAACCTTCTTAACTTTAATAGGCTTTCTTCTATAAACCATTACTTAAGCTGTAAGTCTTAAGCCATAAGAAATTGACCAATCATAGTCGATTATTCTTCCCACACTGACTCCACTTTGTCTGTGATTGGTCAGTTTCTTACGGTTTAAGTCTTAAAACTTAGGTAATGGCTTATTGTAGAGAGCCTATAAATATTCTTTATAGAAGATTTTCTTTTTTACAAAAATGACAATTCAAAATGTATCACTCTTGTAAAGAGTATTATGACCTCTTTAAAAATCTTGAAAATAATTAAGTGTTATTTAGCAGACAAACTGTGAAGTTAAGTTACTTTTGATGATTGCTGGAGTAATCTTTATCTAAGTCATTCATGATAATAACTCAAAAATTATATTTCTTTTGTGTATCACTTTTAGTCGTATCACTTTTGAAATAACGGAACAATATAGTATACGCATTTTTTTTCTAATTTTCTAATTTATCTATGAAAAAAAATAATATTTTAATGTAAATAATACGGTAATGAGAAAAACGCAAATATTTTAATAAGTCTCACTTCAGCTGTATGTTGCAGAAACATTTAGTGTTTTAAGTTGAACACGAAAAAGAATTTCGACTACAGCGTTTGCTATTGTCAGTTAAATCTGGCCACATAGAATACTCGACGCGTCGCGCTGTTTTGAACCCAAAAAGTCAAATCAAACACGTTTGATCTTTTGACATTCGACCGAGTTTCACTTGATACAGCAACAATAATATTAATCTTATTGTTTAAAAAAAATTACTGTAATTGGTATTCTCTAATTTAAGCAAAAAAATTTTTTTTCTTTAATTAAAACAAAACAAAGAACAAACCTTATCCATTGATTTATAGCGTTTTTGAGTGGGTTTGAATCCGACTCAGCTCGGTTAACCCATGTTTGATCCGAAAGTATCATAACCTCGTGCAATCAGAAATCAAAATAATCCAAATAAAGTATGTGACATCATCGATCCGACCCGGGTTAGATTCAAACTCACTCCATTCGAAAATGCTATTAGTGCAATAATTTCAAACGATCGTTTCGCACAGCTAGTGATATTTTAACAGGAAACGCAATTCTTCGAAGAAGAGAAACGAACGTGCGCATAGTATGAATGAACCGATACGCCCTTTTATTTTTGTTCCGTTTCTTGTGAGAAATTTTCCATGAGATCAAAGCACGCGACGGAAACTTTGATGCGATTATACGTCCGCGTGTAAGAACCAATTGCATCTTTTTCTTGCGAGGCGAAACGGAGGTGGTGAAGCTACATTCTCTCGCTCGACTGTCCGAAGAGAAGAAAACGCCTGTGCATTCTCGAGCCGCGCGCGCTCGTATTAGGATTCTATTAACCTATTTTTCCCGTCTATCGCGCACGGGTCGAACTACAAAAGGGAACGCTAATGACATTTCTTTTTATCCCGGCCGAGGCAGCGCGCGGCATAGCCGCGGAAAAATAGCTTTGTTTCACTGCGGGGCGAGCAACAGCGCAGATTGCATTCCCCGCGGAGCAAGGAAGCACGAGGGCAGAAGTGCCGATTGTTTCTTTACGACGATGTTGAGTAATCGCGGAGAAAACTTTTGCCTTGCACAACTTCTTTTTGTTCGCCACCGTGCGCGCTTCGGCAAACTCCCGGATATACGAATACGTACAAGCGAAATTTCATCGCAGATCTGACGATTGTCCCGATTCCGGCTGTGCGCCGCGCCGTCATAAGTACATCTCAACAATCGTCCTGTTCCTTGTGCAATATTTCATCAACAACGAAAGTACGTTCTTTACAGCCGTAGAAATTCTTTTATTACGTACAAGCCGTTATGTTCAAAGGATATTCATTATCCCAGTTTTATTGCTGCATTTCACAGTGTCTTTTATGCTTTACATGCTTTGCACAGTTTCAATTTGCAATTTTAATAGATTGGAAATATAATTGCTCGATTTGTACGCTTTATCGTCTGCTATTTTTCTTTTAATCGAAGCATTAAGCGATCGATTGTGCTTTCAATGCGCATACCTCTGCCTAATATCATAGATTTCATTACGCAAATGATATTACATTCGTATACATGTGTACGACATTGCATTTATTAATATCAATTACCTCGAATGGCTGAAGTTATTATCGTGTCGATTTAATATTGAAACAGCGATGTTGCACTCGCACAGATGTCCGCGGAATCGCGTAAATCGCAGAAATTATCGCATTTATATGCATCGGTATCAAGCAATGCCGCAGAGAATGCACGACTGATCATACAATTACCATCCAGTGGATACACCCTACTATAATATTTGACTCTTGCAATTTAATCAAATAGCAGCATCGTAAAATCTCCATCTTCAATTTGGGAAATTAAGGCAAGTGGAAGTAATTCGCATTCTTATTTATTCGTGATCAATATATTTGGCTATTTTCAGCTTGATCTTTACGTTGAATCTATAAAGAGACAAGACGGTGTATTCCAATAGAGCCAGGAAGTCGAAGTTCCGGAATGGAAGAAGACAGGGCAAAAAGAAGGAGGAAAATGGCTTTCAATATCCCGTAAAAGGAATCGCAAAAATTCGGATATTAGCTCGCTTCATGTCGATGGTAATCATATGTGAGGAGTCGTCGGTCTACAAGGGCTGCGAGAGCGGCAAGGGTAACCACCAACGTGGAAGGGAGAGAGTTGGAAAGGACGACGAGCGAGACGGCTTGCCTTTGAGGTCCTGCCAAAGAACATTCCATACGAAAATAAGACAAATAAATCGCGTGCTTCAGACGTTTACGTAATGGGAAACGAAATAGGATGTTGATGCGACGACTTGTTTCTCGCGCCGCGCCCCGACTACCGCTTTCACTGTTGCAAATATACAGCGGCATCGGTACTTTCGCCGCCTGCGATTCGTTCGCCTGCGTGCACGCCAGAACGCACACACATTGCGTTAGGCAAAGCGTGAGCCTCAAATGCGATACGCGTCTCGCGTTAGTCCGCCTTGTTGGAAGGAAAAACCAGGTGCGCCCCACAAGGAAAAATATCCAATCTACTCCTGTCGGTCAAAGGGAAAGTATCTCGAGCAAAAAGACCGGCAGAATGACGTGAACGCGGTAACGTCGAAGTAGACGAGCCAAGAGCGCGAAGGAGAGGAGAAGAGTTTCACGTTCGAACTTACGCTAAAAACGTCTCTTAGTCACCTTCTTCGGCCGCCTCGTAGCTTCAGTTTGTTGCACGTAATTTGTTACATGCCCTGATATACTCGAGTATGCTCGAGTAAACGCTCATCAAGACAAGTAATTTATAAATTATTATTATTATTATTATTATTATCATTAATTGATCGCGATACAATGATGAATTATCATTATGAAGATGGTTAATATTGTTATACACGCAAATATATAGTTTCATATAAATTAAAAGTAATACTGATTACATTTTTTATTTTTTTAATAATTATTTTATAATAATTTAAATTTTTAATTATAGAAATAATCACCTGAGGTATTTTTACACCCCAACGGCAAAAAAGTATGAATTGTAATTAAATATTGTTTTATATAAATATTATTTAATATATTTTCTTTCATTTTTAATAAGTATTCTTTACATGCAATCCCTTCGAAAATTAACAAAAAAGCGCTATATTAATTAAAATCTTTATTTTTTCAGAAATATTGTCGTAATATGAGCTTAATGTGTTTATCCTGTTTAATATTTATTTAATATTTATTTATTGTTTTCAGAAAATTATAATAAGATTCATATTCATAATGTTATCAAACACTAATAAATCGGAAAATAATCAATAATAATAATATACAATATGCTGTTATTAACAGTAATTTTAATTGGGGTGTATGATCATTTACGTAAAAAAAAGATCAAATAACTACTCCGGGGTTAATATTAATCTCTCTGTCTCATTAATTTTAGTTTTATCCACCGTGCGGATATTCTTATGAATATTCACCTCTGGGTGTTCTCACTACGTCGTACATTAATGACAAACGCGTTCGATAAAAAAAGCTCTAAGCACTCTCTAGCGCACATAGCAGGGTGCATTTAGGTAACTTTTTCTCGTTGTTCTACCCGAAGCACCTGCGTGCACAGATCGTTACGAAATTGCACGCTGTGCTCATGCAGGTTTAAAAGCTCACCCGTCGCGCGCGTTTGCGGCCCGGACTTGTTTCTTGATACCCGCAGATGCTTTTCGGTGGATTTACAGCCGACAGTACGTACGTAGGCAAGTGCTCCGGTGCCACGGCGGGTAAGGCTTTGCCTGGATGGGAGTTTACGGAGGTGCGGAGTCAGGGAGGGAAGAGAGGAAGAGAGAGAAAGAAGAGTCCTCCTGGAGGCAGGAGGCAGCGATAAAACCAGCACCACGGAGGGCGCGTCGGCCGGGATGTTTTTAAAACTTACTCCTCCATCCGCACCGACACACCCACACTATTAAGAAGTACATACCGGGGATCCTCTCTTTCTCCACAATTTCTCTTTCGCTCTCCTTCGTTCCTTCCTTGCTCTCTCGCGTTGTCTTCTTTTTCCTCTCTGGCGAACGGCCTGTAAAGTCTGTTGTGTACTACGTCTTTTGGCCTCACCCTGACAAGAATACACGTCACGCTCGAACAACTCACTCTCTGCACTCTTCCTATATCTCTCCTACCGCCTTACTTCCTTCCTACCATTTGCACCACGTTTCTTTTTCGTTTTCATTTAAGCCAACCAGACGAGAACCTGGATTCGCCACGCCTGGAGTCTCCCGCGATTTCGTATCGTAGGGAGGTGATCCGCGAGCGGAACCCCGAAGTCGTTCGCGCGGATTTAAATATCTGAAAACGGAAGGGAAAACGCCCTTTTCGCCACACGTTTAGTAAGCCCTGTTTCCCTTTTCTTTTCCCCCCGCGTCGGTCTCTCACACGCTAGAGCGTCAATCTCCTATCAGACGGGTCCCGGCCTCCATCGTCTTACTGTTAAAAGCCGGGCTTCTTTTCTCTCCTACTCCCAATCTCGTCTCCGCTTCCTCCACTTTTTGCCGTCTGAAAGCCCGATAGACTTACAGCGCTGGCTGTGCGCTTATCTCCGAGTTGCGTGCGAGTATACATGCGAGGGAGCTTACCGGTATAGAACAGGTTGAATTTAGACGAAGTTTGAAAGGAGACTATTAGTTTGACGTTTTGCTATACTATATTTATCTCATAAAATCTTCTACATTGCTCCATTTGATAATTTTATATGATAATTTTTATAATAAACCCGCGATTCTGCTAATTTTTGGTTGAAAATGGACGAAAATTTCAACTACAAAATTCTGATTTGTCCATTTTCAACCAAAATTTCAATTAATGCAATCAGACTCTCTTTTTCATAGTAGTAATTTGTGTGATAGTTTACATAAACGTTACAGGAAATTTTCAATTATGAAGATTATAATGGCCACGTTTATTTTGCAACTGTACAGGAAAGTTTCTTCTCTGAGATAGGACTATTCCTCTGAATGTAAAAATATAATCCAATCAACTCGAAGAAAACTTTCAGCAATAAATAATCTGCTGAACACGTGACACAATACGTACCACAAATTTAGTCAGCGTGTCACGAGTTAGCACAATTAAATCGAGACAAATACTTTGTGAAATATTTGACGAGCGTCCTCCTTTCGATCTGAAATACCCGAAAACGTGTTTCGTCGGTGAAGTACCTCTTAACTAAAATTTGATCGGTATTTACCTGAGTTATAGTGGCAGCGCGGCGTAGCTCAACTTTCGCGAATCCCTTTAAGCTACGTACACACAGTTAATAGATCAGACCACGCGATAATCGGATCCGCCGCGTTGGTGCGGCAATAACGCCGTTCTCCCCAATCCGGGGAGAGCTCTCATTTTTCGGCGGGCGTCTTTAATTAAGATCTTCCGTGGAAATTTCCCTGGCGTATTCGGCGGGGGACTCATCGAAAGCGCCCGCAATTCCTCGATAAACCGCGTTGAAAGGAAACTCGTTAAAACCAATCTGCCAGGGATCGACTCGATCGTTTTGCACCATTCGATTGCAGCAAGCGGGAAAAGGAACGAGGGGTGAAGCCCAAAATCGGGTGAGGGATGGCTAAAGAATAAAGCAAGAGAAAAAGACAGTGCAAAGGGCGCTTAGAAAAAGTCTCTAAAAAGCGACGAGGTTTCGATGTCGCTTTTTAGATACCGTACTTCAGACGGCGAATCTTATTTCTGATTACATCAGCGCTGTTAATCAAGGAAGGAGGAGGCGGCGTTCTAATTAAAAACTTTCAGAAGCCTGTTCAATCGATCCTCGTAGCTCGCTTGCAACTAACGTGTTTCTCGGTATAGGCAAACAGATGAATTAAAATTAAGAACGCAGAGAGAAGTTAGATAGGGCTTGTCCATCTTTCTTGATCTCTACTAAGATGCTAATGGAGAGAAGAAAGCAAATAGACGCAAAGAAGAACATGTAGTTATGAAGGAAAAGACAACAGAAAGAGTAAGGAAGAAAGAGAGAGAGAGAGAGAGAGAGAGAAAACGAAAACGAGTTGATAGAAGCAACTACCAGACGTAGAAAGTGAATGTGGCAGGTCGATCGAGATGGGAGGGTAGATAATTAGACAAGAAACACAGGTTTGCTCCAGCATCTACCCTCACTTCTCCTCACAACCTGGCACTACTTGCTTCATCCGATCTCCTTCCCCGCGTTCGAGCCCGTATCCCTTTTAATTAAATATAAGCGTCGGCTTATCCCTGTTTCTCAAACCGAGCCGTCCGCCCTTTGCCCCTCATATACATCCTTTAGTGGATTCCAACATATCTGTCTTTATACGATGGCAACACACGTGCACCTCTAAATTATAATAATATTCTGCCAACTAATTTTGATATACATTATGTAACCATTTTTAATATAAAATCATACTTTTCCAAAATTTATAACAAACTAATTAAATTCTTTTAATATACATTTTGCCTTTTTTTCATTCTCACATGACTGCATATTTAAATGTGTTGGGCTATTATTATATTATAAGTTGATGTTCGATGGGAAAATTAAATTAATAAATATAAAGAACGTCAATAATCGATTAAAGTTAGATGTTATGAATATAATACATATTCCTAATTTTTAAATTTAATTATCTCAGATGTAACTATGCGCTGAAACGTTCACTTTCATATTTATATTATTAACATCTCAGATCGATTGTGGTTAATGTCCGAACGTTTTGGCGTACAGTCACATCTGAGATAATTAAATTTAAAAATTAGGAATATGTATTATATTCCTAACATCGAATTGTGACCGATTATTGATGGTCTTTATATTTATGTACAGCATTTACATGGTCGTACTTATCCTTAAAATTAAATTAGGTTGAAGTAAAAAAGTGTTTTAATTTTTAATAATTTTAAGTATTTTTATTTATGAAAAACTGTAAACGTGATATATTTTAATTACTGCATATATTATAAGTAAAGCGTGCAAATCCCTTTACAATTATATAAACGTATTATTAACTCTTGTTGATATACACGATTGGGTCATTTGTGTCATTTTTCTTTGAAATGCTAAAAACATCTCACTAATAATGGTCTCTATTTTTTCCTTTTTTTTTTTAATACACAACCTTACCTAACTTTCTGAAAATGTTAAAGTACATATGCAAGAATCGCTTAATAATTGTTGTACATTTAGAAAATTGATGAAAATTAACTTAGACACAAACGATCCATCGCATGTAATAAAGAAAAATCATTGTGTGTATCGTAAGTATATGTGAGCAATTATTTTAATTATATGTATGTAACTTCCATTTTTGTCGATATTGATCTTTCTGTTCGTCTATTAGTCTTTTTTTCTAAGTTGTTGATTACTATTAACAAATGTCTTCGAAGTAGTTACTTATAATACTGTAGTGCGATTTAAAGTTTTGCTTCGAATTACCGGCGACTTGGTAGTAATTACCTTGAAAGCGTGCGAAATCTTGAATTCTCGATTAACATCGCCACTTCCCGGTCTTTCTGAGCTGAACAATTGTCCGTTCTCCTGTTTTGTTATCAAACTTGACTCCATAGAATTGTCATTTGCTTTCTCAACAAACGTGTCATTAAGATCAATTTGTTTTGCGGAATTGTCAGCAAAGCCATTACTAAAACCAGATTCCTGAGTAGCATTTACTAAATTATTGTCCAAACTTTGTAATGATACTGATGAATTTATTCTTGAAATATCTTTACTATTAACAAAGTATGGTTTGATACGTACTCTTCGCCGTTGTCTATCAATGTCAAAATTAAAACCCGTTTGTAATTGGCTACGCGATATTTTAGCTTGATTCATATCTGGAGATGTCACGTAATAATCATTGTTTTGTTTAATATGTTCATTATTATATCTGTTTCTATATCGCTGATACTTTCCAGTTTTATCTTCATTTCCTGCATAAAAAGGCGACAATAACGCGTCATTAAGATCAAAATCAGCATTTTTATGATTTACATCGCGATTATTCCAAGAAAATCCAGCGGCTTCCATATTATTTATCGAGGGAGATAGTCGATGCTCATCTATATTGTCCGTCGATGACTCAAGAAAATTTTCGATTGATTGCCTGTGCGTGTTTAAGGAATCAAAAACTCTGCGAAATATTCGTTGATAAGTTTGTCTCTCGTCTTTAGACATCGTATTATTTGAGTGTGTCTCTTGATCCTCCACGAACTGTGGCGATATTGAGTGATCTGAAGGAAGAGAAATTGTAGAAAGCGCAGTAGTCGTCGGATAATTCGCCGGCACTACGTGAACCAAATGCTTCTGACCTTTTTGATCGGTCCCTAGGATCAATCTCGGTGCCAATTGATTCACTTCTTCCGCTAGTTTTTCCACGGGTCTCGGCCGAGGTCGATGTCGAGGTCTCATACTCTCGAGTCCCTGCTTCCTCTCGGATGATTTCTCTTTCTCGATCTTTTCAATGCTTACAGTCTCCTGAACAGTAGCGTGGTTATCCTCTTGTGGTACCGTGTCCCGATTGGCGCTTGAATCTCGTTCTGTCAACCGCCAGGAATTCATTGATCGATGATGCTCGGAAAAACTGTTTTCAAGACCAGGCGGGGGATTTTTCGAGTCACTGACGTGCTGCGTTCCAATCGTCGTGATTGACGTAGGTTCCCCCTGTGGTGTCACGTAAACGTAGTAATTCGGCCAGAGATTACTGGCGTGGAAATGATTGCTCGTTTGCGGCATTATCGTCAACTGGAGATCATGTCGCGTCGAGATGGAATTTGGTGGTTGCTTAATCCTCCGCAGAATCCACGTGAATATGGGATTCCTCTGAACTGCGCATGGCTCGCAGTCGACGCATCCGTCCTGACATAGTATCCAGTGGCCATTTAGCAAATGATAAACGTTTCCACGCGATAGAATGACATTCTTGTCGTCGTCCGAGTAAACGGCGACCGGCCCGCCGTAGTAGGAAGCATCCAATGGACGCTTGTGGGGTGCATTGGTATCCAGTGGCGACGGACCGACCGATTTGAGGATAATCTCGCGTAGCATGTATTCCCAGGGTGGCACGAGATGCCACGAAAGTGGTGGTATCACGGGAGTGTACCGTTGTCCGAATGGAATGCCACGACTCAGAGTAAACAGAAGAAACTGAAAGAAGATTCATGTTATGACACCATAGATGTTTGCAAGGCGAATAATGAATATTTATAACATGGTACATTGATATTCGTTCAAGCTTGTATACCATTTTCCTTCAGGGTTATGAAATTATTCAATTAATAGAACTAATCCTATTTTCAGTCAAAACGGATTTTAGTGTTTAATAATACTAAATGCAAACTTTTGTAAATATATTATACAGTTTGACGATAAGTATTTCCACATGTCTTAGTGATCGAGTTGGTATGACGTCCGTCCAAGAAAGTCGGGAGTTCCAGATTTACTCTGTAGCTGAAGTAATATTTTTTGTAATAATAGGTTGTTTATTTACATCACTATTTAATAAACAATCAATCTAACTTGGGATATTAATTTCAGCTTCAGTTTGCGATTGCGTTTCAAATCGGACAAACCGTATATATCGGCGGCTGTTTATAAAACTAAAATAATACATTTGCAAAAATTTGCATTTAGTATTATTAAGACTAGCACTAAGACCCGCTTTGACTGCTTTTGAAAAATAGGATTATTTTCAATAATTGATTTATTCTTATCAGACTAATTTCAATTTATGATATTGTCTATAAAATTGTTATTTGATGCATTTTAAAAGCACGCATGTCCTCAAGTATCTTTTGTGTCGAAATGATCGTGGGTTGCAATTGAATCGGACTCTGGAAATGAGCTTCTCTCTTACGCCGAATACATACAAATAAGATATTGCAAAAGATTGATTTATATGCATCTCTATCAATGTAGATTAACTTTAATCTCGATTTAATTTACTCTTTATTCTTTTTTAATTCATAAAACTAGAAAAAAAGATAAAAAATAAGTTAAACTACATTGAGTAAAGCTAATCTACATTGAAACGGACAATAGATAGAGACTAGTTACACAGAGAATGAAAGTCGAAATTAAATCTGCCACGGACAGGCAAACGATAGAGACGTCAATATTTGAGAAGGATGTAACAGATTAATAACGTTGGATGTAAAATGATGTCTTAAAATTGAATCGTTCACACTCACCGTCACCACAGCGTACCTTTCCTTGGACGTATACATCATTTCAGAGCTGCGATCGTTTTCGCACTGACGAGATGGTCGGGGAAATCGCGGAAGAAGATAGAAAGGAACTGTCACTCACCTGACAGATGAGCAAATCAGGATGACGTTACCGTTGTGCTATTGAATACCGAGATGTCCAGCTAGATATCACCCATCAAGAATGCTGACATTATTCACGATTAAACATTCGCTAGGAGATCAAATAACGTAACTCAAACAGCACCAATGCTGGCTTTATCATAAGTAATTCGAGAACACAGCTATATGTAGCTATATGTACGACTGTTGTTGAATCATTCACGTGAGAAACGATCAAACGATACTTAAAATATACGGAATCTTTTTCATATTTCATCAAGTCTCGATAAATAAACGTGAAATGGAAATAGATCTCTCTTTAGAAATAGATTTTTCCAATTTGTTCTCGCTTGTATGACAGAAAAAAATCTAACTTAGCTAGATTACTTTTATATAGATATTGCAAAAAAACTCTTTGGGATAGAGAGATATTTATAGTCAAAAGTAGAAGGCTATTTAATTAGTTTTTGAATTTTTCGGACGTTTCGAATCTGGTATGGCTTATTCCCGTTGTTTCTATTTTAGTTCGTGTATAAGTCGGTTAGGAATTGTACGACAATTTTAATTTATTCCCGTGATACGGGAGGATTCATCATCGTCGGAGGATAGATATACGAGCGTATAAATACACTATCGAGTTGACGTTGATCGTATCAGTCTAACGGAAACGTTCGAGAATATCATATCTGGGTACTCGATAAAATATATATATATATACTATTCGATGTAATCTCTGCGGTAGTATAGCCTAGCTTGATTCTATTTCACGTTTTGGTCTATCGGCCACGTGCAGTTAGATAAACCGAGCCTGTTTGTAGAGAAACGACGCGCGGTGAATTACTGTTTCATTAACCCGTCGTATCGATGATATTTGATCAACAACGGAGATTAAAAACATACCTAGATTGCATACTGTATTTTATTTATTATTCTACAATGTTTTTATATAAAATATGTGTTATTCAGAGAATTACAAATAATTCAGAGAATTATTTGTTTGATAGTGATGTTGTGCATACACAATTTCAAATTATTGTATATGTACATTTAAAATATCTAAAAAATGTATTTTAGGTACCGTAGAAAGTTCGTGTCGTTTTTTCCTCTATAAATATCTCTTGAAAAAACGACACTTTCGCGGTATACTAATATTAAAATTAATAATATATAATTAAATAACACTGTTTGAATATTTATTCTTAAACACAACATAAAGAAAATTATACTTTTTAATTATATATTAAACGTATTATTTTATTTGCATAGAAGACGCGTAAAAGAATAATAAACATATTCGTTGATTCTTTCAAACTTTTAATGAATAAAAAAAAGTATGAGTAATACAAATATTTTCCATAAGAGCACGCTACTTGTCGGTGACATTTGTGGCGCCAACTATGAAGATACAGACATAACTTCACTTCCCTTATTCTATCGGATAAGGGATGAATACAGGAACAAGAGCAACTAATTTTCAAAATTGACAATTCAATCAATATTTTTTCACAATAACCGCGCTTGTGTTTGACAAACAAGAAGTTAAATGTAATTGATGTGATCCTCATGTAATTCTCCTAAAAAATCGGTCATTCGCATTTAAAATGGCTGCGATAACTGCCCAAATGCCAGAAGCATTTAACATGCCAACAGCAGCTAACAACAATGCCAGTTTGCAAATTTCTCTTCTTCAAATGCTCGATCTTGCTCTCGGAGCACCAGAAGTAAAACAATAGTAAAACTATTCATTATCCATCATCGTCTTGTAGATAAAGCAATTAATAAAATTATTGATTTTAGGTTGGTGCGGTTAATTTTAATATTCTTCATAATTTCCTCCATATCTTGTTGCATCAAATAAATTTGCAAGCTACCACAGTTGAATTTCATGGTGAAAACGCAGATCGTATTAAAGTAAGAAAAATAATACGTCAAGTAATTGAAAAAAGAAAAGTGGTAATTCTTTTCCTTATATGAGAGCTATTGCAGAAGATGGTAACATCTATGAAGCCGAGACCAAAAGTAACGCGAGTTCGAAGAGACGATGGTGAAGACGCTGATGTACTTATAGAAGGTACATACTCATGATTCCTGTTTTGAATTGCTATAGTTATTTAATTAATTAGAAATTATAATAAAATAGATTGATTTGATTCAGATATTCAAGTGCCTGCAGAAACAATTTTGAGAGTGACGGAAGATATAAGTCCACAAATAAAGTTTGAAAAAGTCCCCGAAGCTCAGATGGTTGTATCTGTCGTGAATGGTTCTCCTCTCACGGTATCACAATTTAAAGAGCTCGAACAATCTGTACGTAGAACAAATTACTTTTAGAATTCATATTATATGCAATAGCAATATAATTCATTCATTAATAATTTAATCAATAGGTAAAGCAGTTACAAGATCAGTATCAAGCTTTGGAAGACTTGTCTACATCTCCGGAAATTGAACGTTTAAAGGATAGAATCGCAGATCCTGCCGCAGATATATGGCAATTTATTAACATCAATAAAAGATTGGACGCTAATGAACAAGGTATCGATAAGGTATACTGTTTGTTAATTTCGTAAACATCTCGCGTATGATATTTACGTTCCTCTGTACCTCTAATAATTTAATAAAAATAAATAAAAGTTAATTCTGAAAATATTAAAATAGTTAAACTTTATTTTATTAATTTATTAAATTATTATTACAGCTTACAGCGATGGTACAAGATGTGATCAAAGGTGATGCTGGCGTAGTAACAGCAGACATATCTTTGGTTAATACAAGATTGGATGAACTCGAAGATAAGGTCTCCAAAATGGAACAATGGCTTACCAATTTGCAAACAATTACCGATATGTTAGCCGAAGATGTAGCCGCACCAACCGCTGGTATAACAGCAATGGAAGAAAAAGAAGAAGCAGAAGTAGCAGCAGCCGCAGAACCAGTAGAAACCAAAGATGTGATTGTACCATATCGTGAAAAAGAAGAAAATGCGAAAGAAGTAGCTAATAAAATACGTAGAGTAACACCTGAGAAGCTCGCTGCTCGAGTAGGACTTATGAGTAATAAGTTTAATGATTTCGCGTATAAAAATTAGCCTAATGTCAAGGGCATTGTTACGTTTATAAATTTGTAATATAGTCGCTATTTTTTTAACATATTAGAAATACTTATTAATTAGGAAATATATTTAGATGACACTGTTATAGAAGAAATACGCCAAGATGTTACTGCGTTAAAAACGGACGTAACTCGTATACAACAGGAACTGCAAGATCTTAACGAAAGAGTTGCACGTGTGTTGACAATTAATATTTACATTTATTTTATTATATATATATATATATAGGGTGTTTCATTTTAAGTGATATGATCGATTATCTCGCGAATCAATGATTTTATTGTATTTTGGAAAGCTCTCGAGATAAGCTATAAAAATATGTAATAAAAAATAGAGGTTTCTGTTTAAAAAAAAACATTAATGATCTGATTTTAACAAGGTTACTCGAGGTCAAATTCACATTTTCATCATGTGTCCCCCTTCAAGCTATGCAACTTTCGTTCGAAAAATTTTTCAATAAAATCATCGATTCGCGAGATAATCGATCATATCACTTAAAATGAAATACCTTGTATATATACGTTATATTTGAATGTGAGAACTAAAATGCCAACAATGATTGTTTGTGTGCCATTAGTAGAAGAAAAGCCACCGTCGGTACAAGAAATTGAATCTGTTGTTAGAGAACTGACTAAAGATAAGGAAAAAATAGCCGAAGTGACTGATGTTACAAACTTGGAGCAATGCTTGGAAGCTGTGAAAAACATAGAAACAACTCACGGCGAGGTCTTGAACGATGTTACCCAACGCGTGGTTGTATTGGAGTCAGAATTTAGACATTTGTCAGAAAAAGTAGATAGTATACAAGAAGTTGACAAGACAGATAACACCGAGATTAAGAATCTTATCACAAAAGTGCAAGAAATTGATATGGATATGGAGAAAATCGGACAAACAATGAGCAAATTACTCGAGGATAAAGAAAAAAAAGAAGCTCATATTAACGTACGAGCTTTTAATAATGATATAAGATTAATTAAAGTATTGCTTATTTTTTGCGTTAAATAATATTTAAATCTTATGTAAGAGCAGCTGCCTTGTATTTTCACTATTTATTTAAGCTGTCTTATTTATTATGATTTATAATAATGTTAACAGACGCTACTGGAACAAATTGAAGTTTTAAAAACCGTTAAAGCAAATAAAGAGGATATCGAAGATGCTTTGGCTGACAAAGCGGATACTCAAACTGTGAACAGAAAAGTATAAAGAATTGCCAAGTCTGCTAATCTATTTGTTATTAATGCAGATTGAAATATTATAAAAACTATTGTAGGTATCACATGATCAATTTGATGCTGCTTGCGATGATCTCGCGCGTGGGCTCGAGAAAGCAATCGACAAATTGACAAAGCAAGAATCGATTTGGCAACAAGCGCTTGATGAAGTGCAGAATGAAATCGCGACCAAGATGGATAAAGTCGAGATGATGCCGCTGAAGGATTTTGTGAATGACAAATTAAAGTCGCTTCAAGAAAAATTGAAGATTATGATTGAAGCAAGACAAGAAATAGAGGCAGCAGGAACAAAGAAGCTGCTTAAGTAAACATTTTAGGCTTGCAAATAAAACTTCAACGCGATGTTGACTTCTTTCTCTTTTATCCAGAGATGTTCAATGTATATCGTGCGACAAGGATGTTGTAATGAAGATAGAAGAGGTCGGTAGATTTCGAGCCGAGCCATTTCCTTGCACTATCAGCATGAAACCATATCTCACGTATGAATTGGATCAAGTCAGAAAACAACAGAGAAGATTGCCTCACAGCAGAAATTTGATCCAATTTGAGGCAGCAATGCAAGAGGAGACAAAGAAGATGAAAGCGAAGGAGGAGATGCTTGCGAGGAGTCCTAGGTAACCGATTTTACAATATTTTATGTCATCTCCGAATCTCGAGAAAATATTACATCTTGAAGAATAAATATTACAAGCTGATATTAATTAATATTAATGAATATTAATATTTGAAGCATGAATCTTTCAAAATTACAATTATAGACTTAACGGCTTCCAGAGTTTTTAAATAGCTCAATGATAAATATTATTATCTTAAGTTTGATAAGTCTGATGTATTAGAGATCATCTCTGCAATCGATACTGCGGTGGGAGCCACACCGTCACGACTCCTCAGCAAAGAGTCATGCGGACGGGACATTTTCTTACTCAATGGGGACCTGAGACGATACAATTGACGGACGGTTTGATAAGGGGAAAAGACGGTCAAATGTATCGCAGTCGGCTCATGCCGGATAAATCGGATATCTGCGGTCCAGCTTGTTGGGAAACTCAGATTGGCGAGGAAACTGTACTCTCGGTGAATGTCAACATGAACTAGTCATCATAAGTAATTCACATATTCATTTCACTGGCAAAGTATATTATTCACTCTCACAATTCTCTCAGGAATGTTCGACAGGGTCCCGTAAACCTGTGCCATTTCGACGGAATAGCGCTGGAAATCGTGAGTAAATAACACATCGCGTTTAGAGAGTTTACAGAGGTATTTGATAAAGATTATTGCATAATTAAATTGAATTCAATATATTTGTTAAATATATTAAAAACGTTGAATTAAATATGTTTACATATATTAAAAATTAAATATGTTCAAATACATTATGTAATTATTGTAATTATTGTTGTTATTACGTGATCTATACACTTTTCGTACTCTCGCCGTGAATTACAGAAAAGCGAAATTTAAGGGAAAAAATCGAATCGATAATATCAAAACCGGGAGAAAAATCAGTATATTATACCCGTTTCATTAGTATTGAATGTTTAAAAAATTAAGAATTTAAGCTCTTCATGCAATTTTCCATATATTGCAATATATTTAAATATATTACATGTTTGATTTGACACACAGACAGAAGCGGACCAAGTGACATCTTCACAGGAAAATAACCGCCCACCATTTATTCCAACTGAATCTGAGAATGAAACTACCGTATACGAAACTAAGAAGATATAAAGAAATAGAATAAATAAAATAAAATATACGTAGAGTACAAAGAAAATTTATACAATATAATTCAATTAATATTAATATTTTTATACTTCTTTGATATATGTTTTATATCTCCTTATACAACCTTGTAAAATCTTTCATACAAAATTTTTTATTCTTTATTCTGTAAGACGATTTTCTTGAATTATTTAAATGAAAAGATGGCGAAACTCCGACTAAAATCATAATTAAACTGGAGTTATTAATTATTTTATTATTAAGAGAAATTTTCAGAGTACACAAGACTACCTAGTGAAGTCGATTTGGAATATCGGTGGTCTGCTTGCTAAAACAAAAATATTAGATCGCACTTCACGTTTACAGCCGTACGAGACCGTGTCAGAATATTGCACATCGCCGTCCGAGATCCCTTTTTACGTAAAGGGCGTACATAGGGTTCAAGATATTTTATTGAACTCATTCCGTTTTTGCTCGATCTTATTTTACGTATCCTACAAACGAGAGCTATGCGCGCTAGTATAATCATTTATAATAATATATATTTATGTATTACGTAATCTAAGTACTACTTCATACAAATTTCAAGGTACAGGAAGTATCTACAAGTTAGTGTCTACCATACAATTTACGTACTGCCTTTCGATAAATAGTATTATTCTACGTGTACGGAATATAGAATCACTAAAGGTTACAGCTCTATGAATTCGCGATTAAATTAACGCACGGAAATTTCATCACCATATTCAATGTAATAAATATAATAGAAGAAATAAATATGTATAGATTATAGTGTCGATGATCGGGCTATAGAGATAATATAATGTCTTAAACATTAACATATATGGATATGCATTATCGATTACAGTTAATAATACTGGCAGCTTAAAATACGACGTATGAATTACACTCAACCTAATTAGATGCGAAAGTAGAGAGTGCCTCGTTCACAATTCAAGTGTTTCGCGAATTTAAACATCAGCTTTGATAAAGGAATTAATGCTTTGCTTCGTATACACGGATTAAACATGCAATTAAATCAAACGAGACCATCGATTAATTTTTACAACACGATGCAACTGGCACTTGCTACTTCTCATCGTAGGTTCCCTACGTCACTATTTAATATTAAGCAAAATTTCTTTTGTTTGCGCGGCCAATGAAAATTCGTTCACAACCTCTGCGAATCGAATTTCTAATTTGAAAAATTATTGTAACACCACGGACGTCTCATCATCGCGTCTGAGTGACGCGTCGTTGCTGATTCTACGTAATAATAATAGCAAGTTTAATTATTTTATTATCGTTATCGCGCGCGCTCGCGCGACAGCGCCGATACGCACGCGGACAAGGGGAATTAAGTAACAGATCACAGGTGAAACTAGGCTATCTCTGTAACAAATTAATATCACATGAAAAAATATGTATCGGTTGTATCCTATCGCAAAAATCTTCCGCGAGTGTCCTCGTGGACTCTCGGACGGATGACTCGGATGACGAGCCATCGATGATTCAGACTGTCCGATCACTATCATCTTTTTCCACTTTCCTCACGTTTCCGAAGGAGACAATGACCTAGTTTACACCGTACGCTTAGTCTGCGACCTATACGATAGGCGTTTTTGTTTAATCTTTAGGTTAAACAAGGGCCTATCGTATAGGTCGCGGACTAAGCGCACGATATAATCGTAGCCATTTATCCTGTAGGTTAAACAAAGACACTTATCGTATAGGTCGCGGACTAAGCGCACGGTGTAAACGTAGCCAATACCGCCACTCACGTCGTTTTGCGAACAAAACACTCGTTATTATTTTCTTCGACTCGCAATTTCTTCGCCTTACCCAAGATTCATAACCGAATCAACTGACTGTCATACGCTTGCTTAGTTCTAAGCCTAATTAATCACTTATCAACAATGAGACGGACAACTAAACCCTGACTAAATGATTACGATTAGAAGTAAAGTTTGGCATTTCATTCGCGCTTGCTGCGCGTATCCAGCCTACAGTTCTGCGTTACGTTTTTCGACTGGATATTAGGATTAGTTTTATTTTGGCTTCAACGTCGAGCTGCTTCTACGCGGCACACTATGTGAATATAAATACGCGCATCGCACTTTTCCTTCTTACTTAAATTATACCGTTTCGTAAAGCAGCATTTCTGATCCCATTTGAAAGGTTTCTTTCATAGAATCCGCGTAGTCGCGAATTCGAGGAACAATTGTCGGGAAAAACGTCAAGAACGTTTTCGCGTACTTCTGCTAGAATCGATCCCGAATTCATTATAGCCTTCATGAGAGTTATCAACGGTCACCACTGCATCAAACGATAATTCGTATCTGTTTCAAGTAATTTCGTTCCCCAGACTCCCGCAATTTCTAATATCGCAATTTCTGATACGTTTCTCCATCGTGCCGCGATGCATGCGTTTGCTTATGAGGTAGGTTTGCGCGATGTTTTTGAGGAAGACGAAGCATGTAGGACACCAATCTTTACGCTTTCGAGTCCGAGAGGCAAAGGAGGAGGCATAAGCATTCATCGCTCCTACTGACTCTAATTTTATTGTGCAATAAAAACTTGGACTATAAACTTGGATTAGACATGCGAAAGTAAAGTGTTGTCAAAAAGATAACATTTGTGAGCAAGTATCCTCACTTGGAGCGACCTGAGATTCCTCATACATAGTTTAACACTGGCCTCTCGCAACAAATTGCACGGACCTGGACGTTCTCGTCTGATCGATCGCACCGTGTATCGTTGAACAGCTTCGCTCACTGTCATCGTTTATACTTTTGTACTGTACTTCCCCTAACATTTCGCGACGAAGCGGTATTCCCCGTCGATGCTATTATTGTCCATTATCTCTGCCGCTCTTCGTGCGGAACGGTTCATTCAACCAGAATGCGAATTGATACGGAGGATCTCATGGGTCAACCACGTCTCGCGGACTCTCGGAAGACTCCCTTGTTTGAGAATAATATTTCCTACATCTCGTTCACTATATCAAGCTTACCGTTCATTGCAATCGCGCGCTTCGGCACTCGTCGGGAAAAAAAAAGAAAACAGATTATCAAAATCACAGCGCCTTAAATGGCGCTACGATAGATGCGCTACAAAAGCTGAACTATGACCGGATGCAGGAGACACATGTGCTCGGCACCGCGTATCGGAAGACGATTCACGCTGAAATGACGGACCATTTCCGGTATGTTTTCGAACGGTTTGCTAAACTGTCCCAGAATGTATGCGTTCAGCTCTTCGTTCTTCTGGATGCGCATGTGCATGAAACCGCGGGCGCTCCTAAAACAATTACAACGGCGTAATTACGTGAGTTATAACACTTGGAAGAATCCGAAATGTTCAATGAATATTTGTTTGAATTGTCGAATATATGAACAAATATTTATTTAAGTATTACTTACTTCAGGGATAGAGAATAATCTTGTTTGGTCGACTCGCTGTTCCTCACTAGATAGCTTCCTTCTTGATGAACTCGCAGAAGACCCTCTGCCTCGATGCGTGTGATAGAGCCGTGATACCATCTAAATAAAAAAATCTCTCTTCAAATAACGTGCATTAATCCATGAAGTTTTAATATTGCATAATAGGAAAGAACGGTTCTACTAAAATTTAGATATTTATAGATACAGATCTGAAAATAGTTTTTTCGACCATCAAAATAATCATAGGACAGTCACATTGGTTGTTAGAATGTCAAAACTTTTCAAGTGCAAAATTTTTTACAGCATTACTCATATCATGTTTGAGATTTCTATACAATTATTTTGAAGGATTAACAAAATTATTTTCAGATCTACGTCTAGCAACATTTTTAAATACTTCAGCAAAATCGTTTTTTTGCGGAAAACATTGCGAAACGTACTTATGCAAAATTTAAAAATAATTTAAAATAAGTACAAGTGCACAAATGAGAGTAACGTTGAAAATGTTAACACGCTCATTCAGCGGTATTCGTTAAAAAATCGTTCGTACATTAGCGGTAATACCATGTTGACTAAAACCCATACAAAAATAAAGTATTTCGAAAGTATTTCAAAAATGAAGTAGCACAGCAAAAGGCGGCGAAACACTTACCCTTGTCTCTCCAATGGAAGCTCGACGTCAACCAGATCAGCTGATATTCGAGCGGTGCTGATTTCCAGCGGTAAGCCGAGGCTTAGGCCACCAGGTTTTTTCGGCATCAATTGACCGCCTGAATTTCCACTCATTCCCGCTGCAATACTACTGGCATCCAGATTCAGAGTCATCTTCGGACGCGCCAGACCGCCGCCTGAAATGAGTCACCCGACAGTTAGACGCATCGTGGAGTTCCCACCAGTAAACACCGATGATATACCGACTATACGGAATTGTAGGCGATCTATCGTTGTAAGCTCTTTACAATTCCTTAATAATTGCCACATATCAAAACTTGGATACATTGGAATTTATTCAAGCAACGAGCGGATTAAGTTGCATCCACAAAAAGTTATTACGAAATTATCAATATTATTTTGTCACTATTCTCAATTTTTTGTAAATGACTCTTCGCTTAAGACTGAGATGATTGAAATCAGATAAGAATGTTGATTGAACATTAAATAATTATATCATGAATAATGATAAATAAAATCTTTGGTATTATTAAAATAATACTGTGATAAATCGTTATTAAATAATAATATTAATATAATATAAAATTAAATATAATATTAAAAGCGAAACAGTTAGTATGACTTGCAAATTTAACTAAAAGACATAAGCTTTCTAAAAAAATCTAAAAAAATACTGCTTTCTAAAAAAATCTTTTTCAAAGGTTCTCTATCCACTCTATCAAGAACCGTTTGTTTATACCTAATTTTTTATGGTTACGTTTTGCCTTGGTAATATCAGGGTCGAGGGTTTCCCCGCGAACAATAATGATCGACGAAAGACACTCCGCGTCAAAGAAACGCCCCTGAATATAGTAGGACGCTAATTTCATTTGTTGGCGCAATCTCTTAGCGGTTGACTTCTCGGACGTGGTACATGACACAGGTAAAACAAAATTGCTCCGACAGGTGTAACGTCGAGTTAGCCTCTTTTGTAGCTTAATGTGTCCGAAGGGCACACCGGAGTGCTTTCGTCTGGGCACGCATACATTTGCAGATATTTACGATGTCTCGGGGAAAAAACAGATAAGCGAAGTATCTACAGTTACGGAATTATCACAGACATAAAAATTTAACAAATTGAGAAAACAAAATTTAATTTTAGAGAAAACAAAGGATTTAATTTTAATCCTTTGGTACCACTGTGATATGGCGTACCCGACTATTTCTTTTAGTGTTTTACCTTTACTATTTTTTCCTTTCTCGACTTTTTCATGTTATAATTTTTTATTAATAAATAAGATATATATATTTGTTTATCGTCATCTGGATTAAAAAAATATTATGTGTTCATGTGATTTTATACAATACTTAATGTGTTGTATGACAATTGACAAAACGTATGACGTAGCACCGAAGGATTACAGTACGAGATTTTTATTTTTGTAAGAATTTAATTTAAATTTCAACATAATATCTAATAATTATTTTATCTATTATAATTTATTATGATTATTTTATCTTCGTAAGAATATAATTTAAATCTTAATACAATAATATCTATAATAAAATTTTTTTTCTTAATGTACAACAAATAATTATATCTGGCGAACTTTCGCTGGAAAGAAATCGGTTTTAAATTCATCATATAATTTGTGGTGGAAATGACAATCAATTCTAAAATCTCCTCTACGCGCACATCAAATTACGGTAAAAGAAAAACCGAAAGACGGTGGGTATATCTTTCACGCGCCATTTCTATTCAATTCCTCTTTGCGAAACACACGTTTCGAGAATGGTTAAACATTAACCGCGCCGCACGGCTAACGCTACTCGACGAGATTGCGTGCGTCTGTATTATTAAATTCAATCTGGCGATCGGCCCAGCAGATTTATCTGCTTGATTTTCTTCTTCCTTTTCCTCGGCGACGGTGTAAACGGTTTTTCTCGTCTCTGTCTTTGCTGGAATTTTGCTCCCAAGACCAAACTCGTCTTTTGTATAGCATCCACGCCACCCACTACATGAGTAATCTCTTGTCCTGACACTCGTATCCTTATTCCCTGCATCCTCCTTCTTCTCAGACTGTTTTAATATCCGTCTCTGACGGAGATACGTCTCAATCAATTTCTTCGCGGGCTTTCCGACCGCACGCTCCCACGGGAAATGGGGAGAAGCCGTCGAGAGGTTCGGTACCGGATCGTACACAAGAACGTCAAGGACACGAGTAAACTTCGTCGGTGATCATCATGTAAGCAAGCACGCTACGAGTTCGTAGCGTGCTTGCTTACTTTAAGATCACCCGAAGTTTCGAGTGATGTTTTGCGACGTCGTATGGGGAAAAAGGGAATGGTGATTGCGTGCGGCGTTAGAAAGTCAGAGAAGAGGAATAGCTAGGAAGGGCGGAAAATATTCGTTCGACGGGAGACACGCGAGACACGTCGCCGCAGACGTCTCCAGGGAAATTCCTGGTCACGAATGAAACTCGGAGGACGGGGGTGTACACAGGAAATCTCGCAGGCGTTTGCCGTCAGGAAGCTACACGCTGTATTACGGACGGCGAACGGAAATTTTAATTCCCCGTGAAAATCAGGACGTATTGCGTATCGTCAGAAACTGAGACTCGTCGGAATAACGCCGGCGGAGAAGCAGAGCAGCCTCGCGCCAGCGATCCGTATTTATTGCCGAGCGAAAAAGATCGAGGGTGGAACCCGCCGCAGAGATTTACGACACTGGCGAATTTACTGCCTTGGGAAGCCGGCACGTCAAACGTGCTCGAGAAAGGAATCAATGGCGATTCCATTGAGTGGCAAGACGCTATTAAAAAAGATATGACACCTTATAACGGCGCAGTCACCCAGCGGTAAAAGTTTGTCATTTTACGAGTAAAACTTTGAATTGTAAACGCGCCGAAGGAAATCGCTTGGAGCGAAATGCTTCAATGAATATCCAATGGAATTGTTGAATCAATCACATTTGCGTTACGATCTACAACCGTCGTTTCATTCGACAGACGTAAAAATAGTCGCGTTGAAACTTTCAAAAGGTTTCAAAAATTCTCGCGCATAAAATAACCGTAAATGGAGGAGAAGATCTCGAAAGCTGCCAGTCATGATGAGCTTGCAATCTCGACGGCTCGCCACGAATGCGTCTTTAGCTGGTATTGCATCGTTACAAAGCTCTACTCTCCCTCAAAGATATTTCGCAATAGCGCCGAAATGCCCGAACAACAGATGCGAGACGCCGTTGCCCCGGATAGGCCTTGGAGATCTCTTCGCCAACAGATGTTGCAGTTACACGCCCTTGAGCTCTTCTATCCCTTCGTCGACGGGCTCTTATCGACGCGATGGCAAACACTTCGAACCTGCTCGGAATAGTTGATACGTCCGCGATCCTCATGAAATATGAAGTACGATAGGCACATGTCAGACGTTTCTATCGTACGATTCGAATGATACTTGTACAATTTGTCCAAGGATCACCGATACCTCGGTCTACGCTGACTGTGAGTACATTTATTATTTACGGAATAACTCACTCTGGGACTTTCATTTTTTATTGATTAGTACCAGAAATTCAAGTTGTTAATGTTGCTAACAGCGAGTCGCTTCATATGTTTTTGATAGAATCGTTCGCAAAATATTTAACATTAATATTTAAAAAAATTAGATTTTCCTAAAAAATTTGTAAATAGGTAATAATTTAGTTCGATTTGCGTTAAGAAAACAGTATTATACTTTGTTAACAAAGTAACATATTACTTTAAATGAACGAAGTTTCCGTCAAGAATGTAGTCTTGCGCATATCACAATGAAATGTCAACTCTTTGAAATAGCAAAATCGGAAATTGTTAAGATCCTCAAGTCTGACGGATAACGACATTACATAATTAGTTATTGGCTAGTCCTTTGATATCTCATCACATCTTTCCCTTTGTCTGCTGGCGGCGACATATTACGATCCTAAAGATGATTTTACGGGTGTCGATATTGTCATTTTAAAGAGAAACTGGTAGAATAATTATGAAAATAATTATGCGAAAAGAGGAGAAGAAATGGTACAAAGATTTTTGTGAAGCTTTAATGTCAATTAGTTCTTCATCGATAATATTAGATTTTAAAGACATAGTTGATTTTTGATTGTAAATTCTGGTAGATTTAAATCTATAAAAAAATAAGTGAAATATACAATCCAATTTTTACAATAAAAACTTATTATTAAAACTTTTATAAATATGTAAGAATTTGTCAGATTTTTATATATACATACAACTTAAAACAATATAAAAATTTGCACTAAAGACATAAAGGGTGAAAATTTCATATTGCTGATGGAGGGATAAAATAATTTAAAATAAAAAATTAATTGCAGACGAAAAGTTCAATGAATTTCTAAGATTGACAAGATAGAGAAAGCGTTAGTAACACAATTTTTTAAACAGCATAAAACTTACTTAAAAATTTATTTAAAACGTAAACATAAGATTGTAAATAGTGTAAATAAAATCGACACGCAAGTAGCTTAACTTAATTATCTCAGTTTTCGTGTATTCTGCCAAATATAATCATCAAAACATATTAATTCTAGTTGATAGAACTTGCCAGTAGAAATCCCCGAGTATAGTCAGCCGAATGGCGGTTCGCGTCGCGGTGGCATTTTGGATCGGTACCAAATGGATAACGGCCGACAGAAGTGACTTGTGACATCAGGCAAACAGTACGTGACTAGATTCTTGAACCAGTAAAATTGCGTTTAACCGTAGCCAGGACATCATCATATGAAGTTTAGTGCATACAACAGGCGCTGTTTGCGTTTGAGCAAAATCCACTCTCCGAGCGAAGAATTTGAAAACAGAGTGCACGTAACGTATACGCAATTTGCCAGCTCTTCTAAAATTCACAAGCCGTAAAAATTCGTCAGGGACACAGACAGTCGTTAACAATCTGCATTCGCAGAAAACCATGAAAATTAGAGCTCGTTGGGTTGCCACGATGTTTTAATTTCACTTCGTTAACAAGCATCATACGGTAGAAAAAAATAGTATCTATCTAGTTATTAAATTTAATTATGTACAAATATAACACTCGCGTAGTGTCCTTATTGTGTGTCTAACGAATTATATAAATAATCGCGTTATTGCGCTCATCCATGAGAAATTAATTTAAATTTTTCTGCAGAAGTTGACAATGCGACACATTTCAAATGAATTTCCTAAACGCGACATGTTTAAATCCTTGATTACTTTCATGAGTTAGTTTTGGCTACCATCAACTGCCAAATGGTCAAACTGTATATGTGATGTTGACTTAACCGTACGTGGTTTGTGTCTATGAATAGTTACGATATAATGGAATTTCGGATTCTTTTACGTCAAGGACGAAGTAAACAGAATACTTTACGACAAACATTCGAGGTAACATCGAGCTATCGAAAACAACGGTAAAATCATGGCAATATCTGTTCCACAATTCACTTAGATAAGTATTCCTCATGGCCTCTTCTAGATTGGATCCAACGCGTTACAGAGAAATAAAATAAAGAAAACATTCTTAAATGTTCCTTACGACTGAATTAAATCAAGAATACACGATTTTTTTATTTTAGATACTGTCTTTTCTTCTTTTGTCTTCTTTTTTTCCTTTTATTCTCTTGAGCATTTATCCTTAAGCGACAAAAACAGGGTGTTTTTGCTTGAAACTCTTGGATCGCATTTGGTAGATGAGAATACGGATCGTCACGGCGGAAAAACAAAGACTCAGATGTAAGTTACACTTAACAACTTCAGTCGTAAACAACCGGAAGAGGTCTTGTGTACGCACGCTTCTTCTACCGTTTGCCAAACCTTCCCCGGTGTACCCAACGAAGCGCGTCGAGCCAGATATCACCGCGTCAATGCAGTTTTTTGGCTCCCTCTTCCCTCTTCTTTGGACCGTTAACGATCGCCACTAGCTATGAGTTCACGTGGTCGGCCTGGTCGGCCATTAAATGGCCTACGCGCGAGACAGATGTGCTCGTCGAGATTGCGAGTATCAATTTTTTCGCTGTCGTAAACGACCTAAAACGATGATGCAAAAAAGTCGAATGTATTTATAAACCAAATGCGTGATGTACGAGCAAAATACAACTACTTCTCGCTTTCGCAAGATATATCATTGATTTATTTCATTATATTTATTTTACTGAGTGCGATAATGCCGGTATCGAAAGGGTCACTTCAATGATGACGTTTAAAAGAGATAATCGGAAAGGGGACAGTGCGAACTTGTCGCAAGTAGGGCGTAATATTTCCGATATTTTCAATGCGCGCCTATCTTCCTGGTGACACGTGCTCTACACATCGATACTCGATATATAAGCGTACATGTGAACCCACGTTGCAAAGAGTATGCAAAGCAGAACGAAGCAGTGGCTTTGGGCTGTGTACTCTATCCTCCACTCCTGTCTCTGTAGTGCATTGTGGACCTGCACAAGCTGATGGCTTTTATCTAAAGCACAATACACTGTTTTTCTTCCAAGTTGGCCGTCCGTCAATGCTACTGAAATGTAAAAATGATAAGCTGAAGAAAAAATCACCTGTTCTCACTGTTGCTGACCTGTCACTCACCGTTTTTGAAAAAGTAAATAAATTCCCGTTTCCATCATGAGATTAACTTTAATCTCGGTTCAATTTAATCTTTATCTTTTTTTTAATTCTAAGAATTTTAAGAGTTTTGAGAAAAAGAGAAGTTGGAGCGAGATTATAAAGTTAATTGATAAAAACAGACATAAGATGCCTAGACAGACTTGGAATGATGGTCGATATATTACCGAAAAGGTCTTTAATCCAAATAAATTTAATGTAATAAAAAATGAATAAATTATTGTTAATTAAACAATCAATAAAAATATAACTGTGCTAATATTAATGTTATTAATAATGGAAATATCGGAAAAATGTAGATGGTAATAACTAAATCGCCTCATCGGTCAAGATGGCTTATCGTGATTGACGACCTATTCGCACGGACAAACCAATAAAATGATACGCTAGCCACGTGCGATAGTTGAAGGCAAAGAAACCGATCGATCACCCACCCTGTTGAGCCTCCCACTTCCAAAGAAGTAATTGTCGACAACGAAACGCATAAAAAGCGTATATCTTTGGAAAAATCTGGTCCTGATTACGTGCTAATGCATTCGACGTCTCGTTCCTTCATATCTCCCTTTTTCCCTTGGTCCCTCTTCAAAAGCTAATTTACGAATCCGACATCCATCAACCGGGAAAAATATTACGGGTTCCGATTCGCTCGCCAGCCGGCTGCCAAATCGGGATGCGAAATGTTATGTGTGGGGAGAACGCATCGGTTACGAAGTGACAAGTATTTTTAATTTTTTAAAATTTAGTTCTACATTGGTTGCAACTATTTAACATTTATTGTTTTACATATTTCACCTTCTAATGTAATTCTAAGTTCATCTTATTTCTTTGCTATACTCTTACTTGTAAGCGTACTGCTATACTCTTCATCTCATTGTAATTTTCTGTTTAACATGCGTTTTTATTTCTTACTTTTTTCTAAGCTATGTTCAGGGCGTAGGTTTTTAGGCAGCACTATGCTCATACCTCGTCTTTTGATGCTTTGCTAATTAGTATCTTCTGTCTCATTATTCTGCAATAGTTTTGTACTGCACATCAATAAAGTTATTATTATTATTATTATTTTAATTTGAATTTATTCGCGTGACTCCGTAATCATAAAATTTTAAAAAGCCTCTGGGGACATATATGAGCGCAACATTATATAATCACGCTTTACACAATTTTCGTTGCCATTAAAACGCGCTCGCGCATAACTGCTTGGAGAAGCTGGAGCTTTTTTATATCTCTCGTACATTTAGTGATGAAAAGCCCGTCACAGTGAAACGTTCGACCAGCCGTAGTCGAAATAATTTGTATGTAGTTTCGCGAGAACGCAATGTGACAACTGCACTTTCGTTATCTGGCAAACGGAAAGGACCGACCCAACATACAAACTGGTGCGTCGTATTCATGTATTTACCCGCACGTTGATTAAACTTCGTGCAGACGACGGCTATTTATTCATATTTTCGACGAGGTAGTTGCTCAAAGAGCGATTACAACTGAGTGACATGACTGGGCTTTTATCAGCCAAATCGAGTACGCCGTACGTTTCATTTTGATACCGTACTTCATTGACGAACAAATTCTGCCGAATTGATGCACATACTTATGTCAAACGTGCAATAAACAAATTTAGGCCCCTATTCTGTAACTCTTAACAATTGTAATGATATCGTTATGTTGGTAAAAAAGTTGCGCAAGATCTGGGAAAAAATGTGCCAAATATATAGTGTATAATTATATAAAATTATATTAAATTATATACAATTACATATAATTATATATAATTATGGATATATTTTATACATAATTATATATAATTATATGTAATTGTATAAAATATGTCCATATACATAAATTTTTTTCTCGGGGACATTAACGATATAACGATATTGTAATTAAGGACTTTATTCTGTAAAAGATCAAATTAATTAATTTCATTATATACTTTTTTAAATATTAAGAACTAAATAAAGAAATATGAATCAATGTGGTTATTCGTGCATAAATTATTGTATTTAATAATAATAACTGAAATTTTTATATAGTTTATCTCCTGCAGACTTGTTTAAAAAATAGAAAAAAATCTATATTCTTTTAGAGAGATTGTTAACAACTTTTTAAAATTATTAACCTTTTTACGATATTGCATAACGATACAAAAGAAGTATTAATTCGTTTCACAATCGCGTAATTTGTCCCTTGCTCGACGAAACCTGCAAGTGATAATCGGCTGCGCTTTAAATCACCCAGGCAACGACGCAAAAGCGAGTGCCATGCTTTAGAGCCCCGAGGGCCGGTAATTGATTAAATAAATCCGCGTCGACGTATTTCAGGCGTGAGGAATCACTCGTCGTACGGTCGTCGTCGTCCACATGTTCTTCCAGGCGAGAAAAAAAACAGTTCCCAAGGACCCGTAAAACTTCCAGGCAAAACGGATTTACCGGGCATTCGGTGCCTTTATTGGCATTCGACCGACGATAAAAATAGTCGCCCGCTCTTTCCTCGTCGCCCACGTTCCTTTTCTCACCCACCTCATCCCGGTAGGTCTATACATCAGCGCACGTAAACCCAAGCCTACCCCTCGTGTACTAGCATTTACCGTCGTCCCCCGCAGATCGACGTCACCGCAGGTTGCGGCTCCCTCGGCCGTAGGCGGTATGCAGCGCGAGAGAGCTCGTTCTCGTAGCTCTCGCATTAGAGCTTTCGCAATTTGGGAACTCGGAGGGTAGACGACGTGCGTTCAAAGTCCCATCAGGTTGGACGATACAGCTTCGGGGGATAACAGGAGAGGGTGCCCGGTGTGACGGCAGCCCGGTGTGACGGTGGTAGCTTAATCACCCGACTAATTCCGAACGTTTCGCGGTGCACTTGCATTGAGCCAAATTCACTCGCCAACGATAAATTATTGATGTCCTATGATTCGTACTATTAATGTGATCTAAATTACACGCTAGCGGTTACTTCAATACCACTTGATAAATTGCAGTTGCCGAACATCGATCGATAATTATTGCTCATTTCCGAATTATAGCTATGAGTCATTATACATACAAATGCCGATGTTTGTCTATAATATATATGTTTACCTTTATAGTTTCATTATATAATAATAAATGAGGGTTTAATATTCAAGTAACCTACATGGATAAATTACTTAATACTTTGACATACATTTGGCAAAATTACGTTACCAATTATTCATACTTGTTCAATTATTAATGCGTAGTAAATTAATACGAATATTGGTAGATGTGAAATCACTATTACTATATGTAGTAGTATATCGCTATTAGTATATGTGGTAAAATTATTAGAAACTGTAGAGTTTCGCTATAATTTTAAACAATTTTGCTATAATTTCTAATAATTATTTCGCTTTTCCAATAATTCATTTCCGTGAAAGAATAATAAACTAAAAGAAATAATATATTATATGTGTATTGAATACACTAAAGGATAGTCATACACGGCATTAATACATGGTTGACAAAGAGGCGTGTGTGTTTGTAGTGAATATCCAACCGTTGGGAGCAACTAAGTGAAGCTTAACGATGTTAGCTGTTGTCTGGAAGGTTCATAACGATCAGCATCAAATTACGGTAGCCCCTCTGCCCTGATGAGTACTTAGTTTACCTCGAGGTGCCGAAAGTACGGTTTTTATTGATTTAATGGCCAGACGCTCGATTAAAAAGAAAGATAAATTCAAATACCCTCGTGGCTTTCCCTTTACGTTAATTATCTTTGAAAAATAGTTGATCTTTTTCGAAAAAAAATAATACTTGTCGCACTTATATGTATATAGGTAAGTATAATTTAAAATACATGAAAAATAAAATACGGAAAAAAGTATTTGAAGAGTATATATATATATATATATAAATGGTGATTATATCTTTATATGCTATATCTATTCATTTGTTTATTACTAACATCTGGTAAAATTTCTATTTTTAGAGTTACGATATAAAATGTAAAAATATGTAAACAAGAGAGAACTCACCAAATAAAAGAGGCGGCTCCACATCGCGTACCGAGAGACTGGACGACGCCTGAGACGCACTGGATTCGGTACTCTGAGTACATCTGAGACGTTTCCTGAGTTTCGGCATATCGAAGGGTAGATCCCTCAGGTCTACACTGGTCGCACTTCCGGATGTAGTGGCATCTTGTTGCATCAACAGCCGTCTTCTACGTAGTTTCGGCATGTCGAAGGGTAGATCCGAGAGTTCTGGCTCATTATCGACGAAATTAATATTATCAAGTTGCGGCTTTAACAGATGGAACCCGAAAGGTTTGCACTTGATACCAGCGCGGGACTCAATGGATATACCGCTGTCTGATCCCTGGATCTCCGCATCGCCCGACGACGATGACTGCAAAGCAAGATTAATAAGATTCTTATTCTGCGGCGTTCGTCGCTTCTTAAAAGACGTGTCCATAGGCGAAGTGACTGTGTTCGTGTTGGTGTTGTTGCCCGCAGTGATGTTATTTTCCGCGGTGATGTTCTCCTCGGGCGAGGCCTTCTGTGAGTTATTGTTGCGATTGTTGTCGGAAGTCTCCGAGGCCGGCTCTTGCGACGACTTGTCGGAGATTGGCGAGAGGATGTGCAACTTGGTAGCGTGATGATTTAGAAAGCCAGGTAGCGACGACTGTTGATGATGATGGTAGCAGTTGGTGCCGCCGCTGTCGGAACTATGGGAGCTCAGTGATCTGGTGCTGTGCCGACTGTCAGAGCTGCTCGTCGATCTGTTGCCCTCGCTAGTGCTACTCCTGATGGACTCCATGCTACCGCCGCTGCTGCTAGTCGCCATGCTCTCTGTGCTGGAGTAACCAATGCGACGCCTCGAAGTACGTAACTTGAACTCTAAAAGGCCAGCGTCTCTTCGCGGTCGCGCAAGATCGCCCTCCGCTTCGTGGGGCCTACCCTTGAACTCCATTATCGGCCTGTTCTCGCGGATCAGACTGCGTGGTCGTTGTCTCTCCTCCCGGGGCCTGTCCTTGAACTCCAATATGAGCTCCTTATCAAATCGCCGGCCCTGCGAAGAATCAATGTTCTCTTGGACGAAGGTCTTTGGCCGACTCTTGATTTCAAGAATGCTACCCTCACTGCTCTGCGGTGATTCTTTGGCGCGCAACAACGATTTCACCGGTAATCTCATGTCTTTCAAGCGGGGATGATCTTGCTGAGAAGGTAAATTTGGCGCGCTGCGAATGTTCAACAGCAAATGATCTCGGTTTCCGTGAAATTTCGCGGGTAAGGGTGCGGTCGACGGTGGTGACGGTGTATAATCACGTGCTGGTAATCTCGGCGATCCGGTTTTCTCGTCGCTCGAATTGATTTGGAGGGACTCGATATCTTGAGACAAAGTAGATATATTGTCTGACTGTTGTTGCGATTGTTGTTGCTGCTGTTGTTGCTGCTGTTGTTGTTGTTGCTGCTGCTGCAGGCGGCTCGGAATCGGTTTTGGGCGGAGAAGTACGACCTTACGTCTATCCTTGCCTGACTGCGATTGGCCAGCGTAAGGAAGTGACTGCTGATGTTGCTGCTTCGACGTGTCCGTTGACGAACTCGTTCTACTCACTGGCGCGGTATTACCACCCCGTATCTGCGTTTTATTTTTATTTTATTCAAAACTTGCTTTTTACGTAGAAAAAACAATTTGGTGAAGTATCAACAAAAGCTAGATTATAGGTAGCTCTAAAAATAATTTTGTTTTTTGGATTATCAAAATAATTATTGAATATATAGAACACTGAAACGGGTTACTAGAGAATATTAAAATGTTTTGCAGTATTGTTATCCGTATCTAGTTAAATGTTTTGATACTTCAATAAAACGAAGTTATTTCCGTATGCAAATAAAATAATAATAGCATTTCTATAATATTCATTTAAATGCTGAATAGAGTAAAATTCAATGAAATGTATTATTTAAGAATAAAAAGATAGAAAATGGAAATAATAGGTTGCAAATAAAAAAAACCTCTGTCGCATTTAATTCAATATCAAAGTTGGTAATAACTTAAAACCAATGTACGTACCTGGGAATGCAGTACCGCGTGATTGGTGACTCGATCGAGATCGTCAAGATCATCGTCGGAGCGATTGACCTTGCAGTCGAAGGCCGTCTCGTAGAGGTGACGTTGCCTAGCCATCCCTTCCTCGTCCTCTTCCTCAGGCTCCGCGTCCTCCTCGTCCCCCTCTTCTCCCTCGTCCTCACCCTCCACGTCGTCCTCGTCCTCGACGAGTATCGGCTGCGGGTCTATCCTCCGCGTACGTCGTAGCTTGCGCACTTGATGCCGCGCCCCTTGCGGCTGCCTTCGGTCTAGCTCATCCTCCTCCTCTTCAGGCGATGCGACGCAGGTACAAACGGTGGTAGGCAGATCATGGCTCAACAGCCTATGAGGAGGCATGAGGGTGTGATCCCACTCGGTGATGATGCACGACGAGAGGATCTCGTTTCTGCCTGGAACAGCATGCTCGTTCCCCGATGTGGGGCTCACTAGATCCTGACTGCGATAATGCGGTGGTAGTGGCGGCGGTGGATACTGCTGTTGTGATTGTTGATAATGCCGTGGCTGAGATGAATACGATCCTCCATCACCCGCTACCGAGTTTCTCTTGGGTAAACCGGGTGTGCGCGAACGCTCGTCTGGTACATCGAGACTAACGCTCTTACGATACTTGTTCGGTTGCGATTTGGATAGTTGCTCCGGTACCTTAAAAAGATCGCCGTAATAATAGGGCGATGGATGACGCACGGGTTGAGCGGACTCGGTCGGGGATTGATCAGTGAGGTGTACTAAAGCGACGCAGTCTACGAGCAGACCATCGGTTGAAGTTAAAGTGTCCCTGTCCGCCGATGGGGCACGGGTCGAGGAAGCATAGACACTATTTTTTCGTTTTCTAACGATCACTGCTCGCCCGTCTTCGTCGTCCTCGCAGGACGAACCAGATGCTGAAGGATCTGTAGATTGATTAAAATTAAACGATAATAGCACTTGGACAATTCCGATATTTGGTCCAATGAATTCTCATAATATTTTAGGCTATAAAACTATTACTAGAATTCATTGCAAGAATGAATATGTAGTTATATAATTAAATGAATCTAGTTATTGTATCAATGAATTAACTAACATTAAATCGGATATTGATTAACGATCATTCATTGGATCAAAAATGAGCAAAATTTTTTTTCAGTGGATATTGTAAAAAATTGTTTATAACAAATATTTTTCACAACCTTATATAATTTTAATTTACATAATCTTATTCCTTGTACTTTGTCCTTCAAAAAAATTGTTTGATTACATTAACTTTAAGCAACATTAATTTAAAGTACAATGGACCCGCGAATACCGATTAGGGTTAATGAAAACATTAGTAATAACAAGTTACGAACATAATTTGTATATTCTTGTATAATTTAATAATGTTATTTATGAAAAGATAATTTTAACTCATCTCTAAAATTTAATATCGAGACTTAAATATCGAGACAAAAATGACAAAGGGCTCATTGATTATGAACGCAAAGATTCAGAAGATTTATTCGTAAAATGATGTCCTAGTCATATAAAGCTCACTTTCGAGAACCCCAAAAACGGCGCGAAATTTTCATAATCGTCCTGTAAAGGAAGCGCGAGGGAGTTGGACCACCGGAGAAAGAGAACGAAGCTCACAGGGAAAGCAAAATTGCCTCGAAATGGCAGCCTTATCTCCTTAAAAATCACTTTCTCCGTCCATAGGATATTACCGTAATGGTCCCTGGCTTCCTTGCTTGACGTCCTATCCTCCACCCCACATCTTGTTCAACCACCCCTTTCAGCCTCTTTGTATTCGTCGACCCGTTCGAATATCATCTAATGCTTCTTTAGACCTTACGATCGTGTCACGACCATTCGCGGTAACAAGGAGGGAAAGGGAAAGCAAAACCGAGCAGATGGAGGAGGCACAAAATTACGCGGACACCCGGTACATTATATAAGCAAGGTACACATGCGGAATAGACGAAAGGACTGAAGATAATGGGCACATTATGCTCGACCGAAGAGGGCTCCATCGAAATCCTTCCTCGTTCCCTCCTGTCTTGTGAAGGCGGCAAGAACGAGATGCGCCATAAACCATGTTGGTTGCTGCTTTTGACAGGGATCGTCGCGGATATATGGACGAACTTGCCGAACGAGAAAAAAAATTATTATCGGAAGCCGCTCTGGTCCATCGCATCGTCCAGCCAGCACTGCTGCACCAGACACAAAGGCTCGCAGCATCAGGATGCGGATATCGACCGCTTAGAGTGCAATAGGTGGTCTTTGTACGTCTCTTTGTCGCCAAGTAATTTGTTTTTGATCGATCTCCGCACACAATGTGAGTAATCATATCACGCGCGCGTCAAATGCACATTGTACAATGTACATGTAGTTATTTAACGATGTGGATTACGGTATGTCTTTGAAAATTTATCTTACCGTTCACTGTGCTCAGTTTATTAATATCCGCGATTTATTTAATAGAAGCTCCGCTAACTCAATTTTTCCGGATAATATAATAAAATTTTCTATATTAATTTTCAAACTAAAAAATGTATTTGTGCTGAACATCTTTTAAATTTGTTTTTTTATTAATTATAATTAATTATAATTTTAATAATATTTATACTAATGAACCTTATTTGTCTCGTAATATAATATTTATAATATAATTTTCCTTCTCAAGCATGTTTTAAAATACTCCAGTTTTACCCATTGAAATAATTATAATTATTGTAACCAACTATTATGATTTATCTTTTTTTTAAATTAATTCTTATTTTTGTAACGATATTTATTTTTGTTTTTTGGTTGTTTTCGTAAAGATATAATTTTTTTAACGAAACACTTTTCTTCATTTATAGATTTATATATTCTATACAGTTTAGCATATTCTCATTAAAAAAAATGAATTAAATCAAATTTTTTTTATAGAAGATACAGGGAAAAAAAATTTGGAGTCTAAAATATTGGTTTGTATAAATTAGGTTGACTTGGACATTTGTGACTACAATACAATAGATATTTTGTAATTGTTATACGTACACACGACTAAACATATTTAATAATTTCAAGTTTATTAAATTCAATGCAGAAAGTTATGTAGATTTAGTTAAATAAATATCATACTAAATTTATAAATAAATTGAGAAATACCGACGAGTCCAGTAGAATACAAATTTACTTCATATTACAATACTATACCATGGTACTGGTCAGGTAAAATCACTGTGGGATCCATAACGCGGCAGGATATCCCCAATTTCCTGCGTATTTCACTATCACGAGAGGGTTTAAACTTCATTTTCCACGGTCAAATACAAAGGAGTGGCGACTGGGGGATTTGCAAAGCACGAAATGGGGAATTAATTCCTGGACAATGATTCCGACAAATTATCGCACTATCCGCCTGTCGCCATAAAATGGGGACGAACCGCACGCGATTCTATTTTATCTTCTCCTTCGAACTCGCGGCACATTCTTGGCAGCGGGTGACAAACGGCGAAGAAGCCCCGGATACGAGAAGCTGCGGAAGAAATGGTCCCTACGAAACCAGACGTTGTCTACGTATTCAAACTTTCACAAAGGGGCAGGAAGGCGACTGATGACCCATCCCCTTCGCGAGAATGAAAAACGGGAGCGTGGATCCATTACCTTTTCTTTTCACCTGAAGGTACTTTGCTACCGACTTTGTGTTCGGCGAAACTTTTCGCCGTTAAACTTTTAAACATTCAAAAAGATGCGGTGTGCGCAGGATTAGACAGAACACCGATCCGCAGGATTAATGGTAAAAATACAATACTGGATGTTGCAACCTCAGAGCGGAATGCTAACGAGGAAACGCAATATTGTTTTGCGCAGTTGTGATGTTATATCACGATAAAATTATATCAGAGAAACGTGCTGAGAGATAGGGGAACTCAATCCTCGGGAAACAAAAAACAAGGTAAAGAAAACTCCTGTGGAAGTGAGATCGAAGAAGACATGAATATGTATTTGCATCTGTTTCGTTCGTGCAAACTCAAGCAAGACGTAGGATTAAGTCTCGGGAAAGTAAACATATTAAAATACTTCAATAAGCAAGAAAATGTTATTTATGTTTGTTATAATATTTGAAGTAATCTACGGTGAATATAAAATTGAATATAAAATAAACCTGAAACCTCTTTATCTTAAAAAAATTGAAATATAAAGTGTGATGACTCGTGATATTTTTTTACTTTTTGTGATGTATGGAGGACATACGAAAATTACATTTCAAGGCTGCTCTACATACAACCAATTGCATCACCCTCTCGTCGTTATTATCCGTTTGCAAGCGAGAAATATTGCAATGGACAGTACGACCTTCCATTGAATGCGGACGCAAACATACATATATATATAAGTATGCTGGCGTGTTGCCAAATTGCAGTGATATTGATTAACAATCAATAATCTGATTTGTGAAATATCTGTCGAGGGTCGACTGTACGAAAAAGAGAATAGCGAACTAGAAGCTTAATGATCGAGCAGTTTGATTAAATTGGACTAGATTACATATATTGGCCGAAAAGTGCACACGTCCGCTCTTGTGTGACGTAAACGAATTTTTTTAATCGATGAATAAAATATTCAGGATAGTGGTTGAGTTCAAATATTTATCTGCAATTGGCATACCTATGTAAATATACTATTTACAGTAATATAAAAATATAATTGTAAGCAAGGTGCTTTTTTTAAATAATTGTTGAGATTTTAATGAGAATTATATGTTATACATTATAATATAAATTATGATATATATACATTATGTATAATACATAATTAAATAAGTTTAGTAAACAAAAATACGTTCTATGTAAAATGGAGCTGACAGTGAAAAATCCGTTGACGGATTCAGATGAATAAATGGCTAATTATTGTACATAACAGGACTTGTAGATGAGTCAGTAACGGATACTACATGCGAATGAGTGATCGAGTGACAGAAAATGAAAGAGGGTACGTGCATGCAGAGTTAGGGGCGACGATACATCGGGGATAGGCAGTGGTGCCTACCCTAATGAATCTATTACGGCCGGTGAGCGACAACCCTCGCCTAGCAATCACTACAGATAACACGAAACACTGTCGCATGCATCCTGTTTACATGAGTCTGTAGATAACGAAGAATGAACATCCGAGGCGATCTATTTTGTATTTACAATGCATAGGATCTACGTGCGAACTAGATGAGGAGGCAAAAAAAAAACTAGTGCAAGAGAATTATCTGCCTCGATTAAGGTCAGTAGATAACGATATTGCAATCAATTTTCCATTAGGAACAGTCGTCAAGGCCATGGAATGTAATCCATAATAGCCCGCTGTTAAAAATCGTTTATAAACCTCGTAATGTTATACAGCTCATTTTAATATCTGCCAAATCATCTAGGCATAAAAATAAGATAATAATTTTACATCATAATTTACATCTAAATAAAAAAATCATATTAAATAATATAAATTGAAATTATAATATAAATTTTAAAATTTAATAAATGATGATATAGATATTAATTAAAATTTCCGTTTGGAGTTTATCATTTAAAGTTACATATAATTATTATTTGAAGCTACGTATAATTATATTTGTGCAAATCACAATAATTATACAACATGTCATACTTCGAGAAAAGATCATTCCAACAAATACTATATCAACATGTTGTTAACACAAAGCTCTAATTATTGCAACAGTATTTTATCTTGGGATCAGATTCTCAATTATAATTCGGAAAACGTAACTTCATCTTGACTGTAAAAAATTCAATGCTATTTATGCAATGCTATTTATGCAATCTTTCATTTCTCCTGCGATTGACGGCCGGAGGTAGGGCAAAATTCCGGGGAAATTTCTATATAAGAAAGACCGTAACGTAAGCTCGGAACCACTTCGCTCAGCATTTTATTAGATATTATTCCCGTAACGCGACCGAGGTGGTGATAGTGTGTCTGCGGGGTATGTGAATCGTGGGATTGTATCGTCTTTCAGACGGAAGAAAAAGGAAGCGGTAAAGAAAAAGTAGGAAGATATAAGATGGTGACGCAATTGCCCGACCTCGGACGATATCGCTAGTCAACGTTAGGAGGATCTTCGGGGCATCTTACGAAGCAGCTAAAGATTACGGGCCAAGCCGAGCAACGAAACGAAAGCCAATCTCAGTTATTGGCTCCGTCGCGTCAGGATCCACGGTTACGATCGCGAGATTGGCCAAAGTATCTCGCACTATAAGTGCGAAATGTGTCAGCCGTGTCAAGAGTCGTAAAAAGGTGACGCTTGATCGCACGAAGATGAACATAAACCATCCACAGATTATCAAACACATTCAGGAAGATCGAGCTGATGAATATTACGAGTAATTATTCCTATCTCGATGTTATGCAAAGCAGCTCGAACTAATCAATAAGTGTTACCTGTAATCTCGCATTATTCAATGTAGTGTATGATGGAAGCAAAGATTATAGCGCATGACGACAGAGGAATTCTGTAGTATCGATATTTTTTCTTTGTAAAAGTATATCTTCCTCGAATGTTTTCCTTTTTATTACGTCCTCCAGTCATCTTTTTGAAGCAAGAAAGAACTACTAACAAGCCAAAGTTATCAGGGTCACAACAACGATTACAAGCTGTCACTACAAAGGGAAAGAAATATTGGAAAGAGAAGCGAGCCACTTTGAAGAGAATCTATCTGTTTTTTACAGATTTGCTACGGACATTCTCGAACATGTATGAATAGTATGAGATGATTGAAACGACTGATTACGAGGGCCTTTTATAGCGTCGCTCCAACGCGATGTCTTTTGATTACTGTTTCGTATAAAGCTGTCCATTGATGAAACTGACAGCTTTGAACTAAAAGGATATATTTCTGCTCGTCGTGAATTAAGTGTCATCCACTTTAATAATTCCGCATAAACATTAGATGATTATCACAGTTGAACTAAGATCTAATTGATCAAAAGCTTTCCTTAAGAAAAGTATCCATTGATCTCAGAATATCTTTTGTAAAGAACGGCACGGATCTTCTTTTCTCCCTCCCTTTATTCGACGACAAGAAACCTCAAAATGCAGTTCTAAATCCCATGAGGGTACCTAAGATTTTAATCAAGAAGGGGCAAAAATTTTTCTTCACACAAAAAAACTTATTAAAATATTTATATTAAAGCTAGCGTTCGAGGATCTTCAACAAACTTTTTTACGAATAACGCGTGAGTCACAAATTGGGCAATGAACATTTAATTTTTCGTCGTAAAAATAATTTTCATAATTTAATTATTTCTTCTTGCTAAAATTTAGGGGAGCAAGTGCCCATCCCTTGAGCATGCCCATGCTAAATCCCCTCACGGCTGATCCTGGACGGCGATTTCGCTCCTCGTAAAATTTAAGAGCGATTGTGCGAATGCATCTCTGAGTCGTTAGCTCCAATTGATTTTATTATCAATAAAATCAATGTTTAGACTTGCTGGAAAGGGTTTTGCGGCGGCAAAAAGGGGGTGCGAGGTACAGCACAAAGCTGTCGATCACGGGGGCAACGAGACGTGGATTATTCGCTTTCCTGTCGGTAGACATTGCACAATTGAAATCTACGTCGGTGGTCACACGCGGGCACAATCGTTTGCGGCGGAAAGGGTTGGATCCGACGAAGGTAAACCGAGAGGGTTTCGGACGTGCCCGAAACCTACCCGCCGATTTCGTGCATCCGCCAACCATGCGTACCTCAACCCCTCTATGGACTCTTCGAATTAATCATGTCGCGAGTTTACTTTTGCTTCAAATTCAATCTTACGTTCCACTGCTCACTGTGCGGCGGCTCATCGAGTTAACGAGAAATCTCGTATTCGTTTTCAAATTGTGCCATGCAATTTTGATCACAATCAAGACTCGTGAAACCATTTGACGTACGGATACTTGATTCTATCTTTACAGAGATTTTGCTCGAGATTTACTCACTTCGAAAATTGGAGCTAAAATTAAAAAGTTACAGCAGGTGATATTTCGCAATATTACACTTACAAAATCAATTTTGAATATTGTAATACGACTTCTCACTGTTAGAATTTTCTCGCTGTGCTAAACGTTATCTCGGGGGTCATGGGATCTCACCGGAAATTTCAGTGGTTTATACGGTAAGATAGGCGATCTTTAGCAGCTACGAACGTTTCTTGCACGATGCGAAAGCATCTGACACAGAGATTAAGCCAAGCGCGCGCGAAATTGTCTCGCAACGATATGCAAATTGTGGCATAAATGCTAATTGTAATTGCCCATGAAATGAATTCAAGGGCTCCCTCCTGGTGAAGGGTTTGGCTTCGTAGCTTAGCACCGACCTTTGCCCTCCGAATCTGCCGAGTATGTCGAGTGACAAAACTGCGTGTGTTGTTTTTAAAATTTCGCATCGATATAAAATCGGCTAAAGTAACAATATTATTCATTCGTTTCATAATAAACGAAAAAAACTTTTACAAGCGATGCATTCTTTTTTCAGTACAAAAAATAATCCTATCAAAAAGTTACTTGGAAACATTATTCACATACGAATCTCGTTAACCACTTTTTATTCACCCTACACTCTCAGCATGAACCGAAAGGTCCAATTGCCAAAGAGAAAGCTAAAACAGTCAATCGGGGGATTCGGATTTACAGTAACCGAAACGAAATGATATGATTAGGACGTTAATTTGTGTCCCGGTACATATTGCTAACGAGAATAGGACGCAGTAAGTCAGTTTCGGACAAAATCTAATAATCCTTTTAACAAAGGTTTCAAATGATTTTTTCTGACAAAAATCGTGTAGTAAAACTGAATGCTTTGATGTCAATTCAACCATGCCAATATTGCACGGCGTGTCCCTCGATACCGCTATATGCGATAAACTTTCCATCTTGCCATAGCGATGCACGAATTTAGCTCGCAAAATTGTTCGGGGAATAAGATCTTGCCTTCAGATCTAAGCACGTACTTATCGTCGGACGAGCCGAAATTATGCTGGTGACAGTTTGTAAATGATCTAGTTTACGACGCGAGAAAGTGAGGGATATGGCGTATCCGAAAGTAAGGCGGAAAGGGAAACGGCGATGGGAAGAGAAAGAGACGGGGAGAGAGAACAAAGAATAGACGAGCGGAGGCATAAGGACTGAAGGATCTTGTTAACTATTCATCTTCATAGCGATCAGATTTTCAAGTTGTTTACGTAAAGTACGGAAACTGGTGGAGATTGGGTATTCTCGAGTATGCTTAATCGTTATAAGCGCACTGAAAAAAGAAGTGTTTAATTTTAAGATTTTAAAATATTTTATTCTTGACTCCATTTTTTAAACACTTAAAGATGTTTTGTCTATTGAAAACGTTTAAAACTAAAACATATTTAAGTGTTAAAAAATGAGGACAAGAATAAAACACATTTCATTTTACAGTGCGTGTATTTATTGTATTTAGCTGGACAATGAAGTTAATTCCTTAGGAGCTCATATATGTGTGAGTACGCAACCCTAGCTACTCAAGATCAAAGTGGCCTGAGAGTATAGTCAGGCCACTCTGATCTTTTGGGAAAACAAAGGAGGAGACCATATATGTATATTACCCTTATTTATATCACATATATAAATTGCATTAGTATAATTATTTTAAAAAATGTAGAAGATTATAAAATATTGTTACAAAATGCCATTAAAGCTTAAGTGTGCAGATTATTCAAACAAGTAGAAGAAAAAGGATTGCCTCAGGCAGTGTTATGTACAATGAAAAGTCTGCGGTTCTAACTCAGCATTCTGCACACGAATATAAATTTCTGCTAACAAATATATGTACGGCAGCTTTTGAACAGCGTTTGATGAACACCAGGACCGCCTTCTCCCACTCGGACGACAGTCGCAAACCGACGGACGGATTGACATTTGCATACGATGGACCCGCACGGGCGTTAACTGCTCGGGGATGCGGAATGAGCTACAAGTCACCTGGTACCAGTAATTGAAATGAGGGTAACTTTGAAGAGGGGTCGCACGAACAAACGAGGAGCCCAAAAGTTCTTTTAGGGACACATCGTACATTCGCGTGATATTAAACGTAATTAAAATTATGGTAGGTTTCTTTAAAACAAAATTTAATTAATATCAATTGAAAGAAAGCAAAATACATAAATGTTCCAGAATTACCATTACTGGATTGAATAATTATAGAATACTCAGTGTAATAATTTATTGCATTCATATTTTCTTGATAATTGATTAAATGTAAATATTTTTAAACATTTAGAAAATAATCTCATTTGACGAAAGAAATTTTTGCTTTTAGTTCGCCATAAGTCGTTAATAGTACAATGTGCCGTATTTGATTTGTCTCACGACAAAATGGGTACTCCAGAGAAAGACGAAAAAAATCTGTTGAGAGGTCTGACTGTGAAACATGGTTAAGTAGAATGGCGCTGGAAAACGCGGTAGCGAACAGGCATACAAGTTGAAATTCCCCTTGAAACTTTACGGACTATGAAAGCGGAATGAAAACGGGCGGGCGGTACTACGGGTGGTTCAGCGGTGCAGGGATGGGAAGTTTAATTAAATATCACACGACATATTATGGGAGGCGGAGCACCGCGCATGGTGTCGATGGCAAGTAACGTCGGAAACAGCCCGCGAGACCGAAAAGTTCGTACCAACAAGCGAACAAGCCAAGCTTGTAGTAACGGACAACAGGAACGCTACGTCGCTACCATCGGAAGTTAACGGAGGGCGGCGAACCGTCCAGACATTTCAGCATCATCGGTATCCTTTTATAAAGCGGCCAGTCTGAAAATTCCATTCTGCCCACCCTCGCGCGCACGCGCTTCCCTTATATTCACCCCCATCGACGCGACTGCTGATTCAATTCTCGCGAAAGGAATGGCATTCCTCGAATGGCAAGGACGACAATTTACTTTTAATCTTATAATGCCTCCGTCGAAAGCCTCCCTGCGGAGATTCTGTCGTGAGACGACGAAAGAAGCGTTATGGAGCAAATATTCCGTAAGTATACCAATAACAAAGAAAGCTAAATAGATTATACCTACACTGAAAGAAAAGATTGATAGTTGCAACAAATTAGATGGTAAAATACGGCATAACGTTTTTAAGGGGATACTGGAGTGACCAAATTATCACATTACAATCGTATAAAAATCTTTGAATTGACTGAACGGAATAAAAAATCCTTATATAAGATTAAAGTACATGCAAAAATCCTTTTATAGAATTGAAGTAGACGCAAAATTAGGAGGTGATGCAGTGGACCTTGTACTAAAATCGAAAAAAGTTAAAAAATTGTTTAACATATATATATGTATTCTTTCGATTTTAGTACATCCACTGCACCACCTCCTAATTTTGCGTCTACTTTAATTCTATAAAAGGATTTTTCATTCTGTTCAGCCAATTCAAAGATTTTTATATGACTGTAATGTGATAATTTGGTCACTCCAGCATCCTCTTAATTGATTGCAGCAGCCTATTTTTTGTTGCAGCAGCCAATTTTTGATTGCGTTAGCCTATTCGCATTGTCAGTACAGGATTTCGGTAGGCTAACGCAACCAAAAATTGGCTGCTGCAATTAATTAAAAATGCTATGCCATTCAGCCTTTTCTTTCAGTGTATCGTAGAACAAAACAGCACGTGTAATACATTTAGTAATATTATCGTGTCACTAGGAAAACGCACGGGGACGAATGGTCGTATGTCTCCCCTGTCCTACCGAAGGAAACAAATCTTTGCACAGGCCTCATGTTGATCCTTGCCACATTCACAATGACTTGGGAATTAAAAGCCCATGAATATGGTAAGGATGTAAATTTCGCCAGTGTTTACTCGGGATCAGTGTTACACGGCAATCTGCATACTCGAGTGTCGGATACGCCCGGTGACGCGCGATGAGGGTTGCGAATCAGGTTCGTATCGTACATGCGGAACAATCGTGCAAGGTTAATCACGGACCCACAGCATTCCTTCGTGAAGATACCACGGCAAGAATTTAATCCGCAGCTCTCGCTAGCGTCTCAAAGTTTCCGCGCTGCTCAAGATCGTGTGAAGATACGAGAGTTTCTAATCCGTACGAAACCCCATCCAGCAGTTTTGCAATCTCACCGAATCGGCGAGTATCATCCACCGCGAAAAAGAGACGATCCCCTATTTCGCCCAACCCCGTCGATTAATCCGTTAGCCGCTCGCGACCAACCTGTGCGTACCGTTCAATTATCGAGGGGTTCTTCTCCCTCTCTTACCCAACGCTAACTGAGTTGTTACCTCGATAATTCGTACGTCGTAGTATCGGTCGTAACCCGGCGGCTCGCCACATTAATTTGCGGCCTAGCATGAGAATTTCCGCTTAACTGCGTTATCCCGGAACTTATCGTACACCGTCAGTGATCAATCAATGTAGATTCCGAACATTTCACCAATATTCAATGCCGCGGAAGTACGTCTCATGCTTGGAATACCGCAATTAATTTATCGTTATTATTTTATTACTATATATTTTTAGTATTATATTTAATTATATAATAATATAATTAAAAACAATCTGAAATTACATAATAATATAATTAAAAATATTTTAGTGTATCATATTTAATGATATCGATCGTTAATATAGAATAAAAAGTGCAATTTTAATATTTAAAATTTTTCTTTATATTTAGTGGAGAGCTATATAGATTTCTTATTAAATATTCCTGACATCTCTTTGTATCTCAAAATAGAGGAATGCTATCTATATGTCCATCCAATATGCAATAACTACAATATTATATGATTCAGTTAGAATTAAATCTTTTATTTCAGTTATAATGTCGATTTAAAAAAGAACCCACCTGTGTACGGTCTACAGTAGTTGCGATTTTCTCTGCTGTAAATCGTCGGCAAGGACGACTCCGCTCCCGGTTCCACGTACGCTTTACTCTTGCTGTCTCTAGGGTCGCTGTATTGTTCCACAACTTCGATTTCCGCCTGCAAACAAAACACAAATTGTTTCCTTCCATTTCCACCCGAAAGAGATTCCGTATGTACATCTTCGCGTCTGAAATAGCGATCGATCTGGCACCTCCATTAGAGAATACAGTTCTCTTCCTTAATATATGATTCGTAATGACACAGGAATAGACGGTATATCAAACGAGTAATTGGTCTAAATTACTGTAACAATACTAATTTGGCAACGTGCATTTTCCTCGGCGTTCTCGCGTGCACAGTAATACTCAACTTTGTCCCAGGAGAGAATATCTTTGAGAAGGATTATCGTCAGAAATAGCTACGCTTGAATTTACACAGCAACTTGATGCCATTTTCTGGTCCTGAATGCAGCCAATTGCGGTAATACGTTGGCCGGGGCTCGAGGGGACACGCTTCCAGCCGTCCCCTAAATGATGATCGTTATTTCGAGAGAAAACAACTGCGGCGACAATTCATTTCCGTTTGCACGTGTGTCTCCGTGAATTAAATGTAGCGCTCAAATAATCAGCCAGATGAACATTAATATCCTGCTAGTATAAAGATTGAGCTTAAAGGTAAAATACCTCTTAATACGACTATAATATAAAGCGAATTGTATATCATGTTTGTTTTAACAATCTCAATCCAAAGGAACGAACGGAAGAAATATTGTAAATTTCTCTCGATTGAATTCAATCGACCACGAGCGAGGCAGGGTTTCTCGTATTTCCTGCGGAAACAGTTCGGTTTCACTGCGATTATGCGATCGATGCTTTGCCGATATTAATGATAGTAATCATAAAAATAACAATGTCTTTTTCGGGTAGTAAATGACGAAAAATGCAGATTTTTAGCAACTGGATAAAAAAGAACGCAATGAAAGTTTTTCTTCTCTCTCTCTCTCTCTCTCTTTCTCTCTCTCTCTCCCTCCCTTCCCACCTCCCTCCTCCTCTCTCTCCCTCACTCCCCCCTCTCTCGGTTTTAACGTTATATCGATTAGGAAAGCGCAGTAAAAGAAGAAATAAGATAGTGCATAAGAAAGCCCAGCAAGGCGAGACGAGCAGACATCTCAGCAATGTAAGACGAACGAGAAAGTGACGGTGGGGAAGACAAGTAGCCTTAAATGGAAAGAGCCTAAAATTGGAATTCTCCTGCCAAAGTTGAGCGCTATGCCTCCAGGGGCTGTTTCGAAGACGAAGTCGATTGCTTCCAGCCACCTTACCTACCAGCTCATTCCCTCTCCCGTCGCACGAGCCCTCCTGCGTGAAACGGATAAATTCGTGGATGTTTATACGGAAATTACAGGAGCGATTCCGCAAGCTCTATGGAGGTCGTTCGGTTGTCGCAAATCCGATGACGAACGGGCTGACTCGACTTTCCGCAAAGCGCGAACGCGTTCGCCAAATCCCATCGGGTAACCATGTCGGTTACGAAAACGATTACGCGGGGTTATCGGCGCGCAACGCCGACAAGAAATCGAATTGCCGTTCGATTCGGCAAGTGAAAATGCGCGGATTTAGCGATGCCTCGTTAAGCGGGTAAAGTAAATCTGTAAAGCTGTCGCGGCGTTGGCGGTGGAAGAGCTATGGCAAATAATAAACACACATCGTGTTCCAAGTTGCTGCTCGAATTTCCCTCCGTGTGTGTAAACTGTTTGACCACTTTGAGGATTGCATCGAATGCAAGGTCATTGAATGCAATGCAAATAATACGCATCACACCCTATCATATTCAGTTGTTAATACCGTCCGATTTATCGAGGGTTTTAATCCGATTACTTGGTCAGTGCGTTATAATTTGGCGTAATTATTGGCTGATCTAATCGCGTGATTTTATTGTATTTATGAGTCTACATGGCAAAACGAAATACGTTTGAACGAAATAGATTTCATCGTTGTCCCTTTTGCGATCACAGAGTTTGTAAACGTCACCTATCTTTGTTTAATATTTGATAAACAATAGAGATAAAATAATGCTTCAAGCACTATAAGCGCAGTAAGCGAACGCAATCAACTGTATTCTGTTAATTCCTTCAGATCTGATTTTAATGAAATGTTAAACAAATTTTTAATTCATTCAACAGCATTTTAATAAATAATTTATGTTAAAAAAATTAATTTTTTTTCAAAATTATTGGAAAACAAAGAGCCGACGCTAGTTATTATTTGCGCAATTTTTATAATAATATGTTTATTAACAACAATTTACCATCGTTCAGACGTTTCGACCCCTATCGGGTCATTATCAATGATATAAACAACATTGAACATTTTTAAATTTATTTCATTGAAATATACATGCTGAATGATACAATTAAAAAATGCGCTATGTACCAAATTTCTTATAGATTTTTCATCGAAATAACATACTTTTTTCAAAAATTTTGGCCATCTTTCCAGTATAAATATTATTACGACATATTTAGTTTCAGATGATGTCGATAAAATTAAATAATTTAAATAGATAATATCTTCAAATTTGATGCATATTATTTTTGAAGAAGTTAACAATGTATTTTAAAGAAGGATCAGCTACATAAAACATTGAACATAAAATAAATTAATAATTTAGTTTCTCTAATTATTAATTATGTATATTAATTATAGTTCCTCTAAATTTAATTATTATAAATACAAAAAATAAAACCTGTTCCAAAAACAACTTATCAAAAAATTTCACCGAGACATAAATATTAATATCGTAGCGTTGTAAAGAGCTATATTAATGGCGACTAGCGATATAGTTCATAACATAAATAACGCCGTTACATAGAATGGCACTCTCGAGGAAACGTTACATCAGCGACGTCGATCACTCTTAATTTTGTGTGGAGCGAGTCAGTATTTCTACAGTATTCGCAATAATACAAGACATCATTAACAGTATGCAGATAATGGCGTTAGGTGAAGCGGAGGTGGCAAGAAAAATGAGCGATGCAAGATAAGACTCACGTAAAAGCGCTTTTTAGCGGCAAGAGTATCAATCACTCTCGCTCTCGGACGAGGGACATCGCACAAAGAGCTTGACATCGAGTACTTTCCTCACGGAGTCAATTTTTTCCGGAATTCTTGCAGAAAGGCGCGTCCCTAGTCAAGAATTAATTACGTTCACTTTTCAATGTAATTTTCCTCACCGTGAGTTAATCGCTTCCGTGAATTCGTCCTGATACAAATGGCGACGAGTCCCCCTGGGCATTTTGTTAATATACGCTCTGCGTTTATTGAAAAATAAATTGATCGCCTCTCATGATTGAAACATAATCAAGAAAATTGCAAATCGAAGTTTGTGAACCAACGAACAAAATATCAAAATCATATATAACTGCAACTCTCGTAAGACACGTTTACTAAAGTTTTACGCCCCCAAGCTCTTTGTTATAGTGATAAATGCGAGCAACACCAGTGCTCGATCTCACGCATAAAATAAAGCGCTAAAGTATTAAGTAGGGCTTACGAGCACGACTCATAACGATTCACCCTCTCGAGTCAAGTGGCACCCGCTTTCCGTCTTTGTCACACTCCCCCTTGCGACACTCGCGGGGGTTGTCGGTGACAACGAAGCGAAGGAAACTTTTGTTCGGCGCACTCAGGTGTCGTCCCTTCTCTGCGACATTTCTTTCTCTTTCTTTTATAAACTCCCTTGCGACGGTCGCACGGCGCGGTCCTCGTTTCCGTTTATTTGTATAGTAATCAGACGCCGAGTTGACGGTAACGAATTAAATTTTTTTCGAATTAACATATCAAACATGGTGATGAATAAAAAGAGTAATAATACGCGTGATAATGTTTAAAATAAACATAAAACCAAGTGCAAAACCCTATAAATTTATAAATTATATTTTATATTTGTAAAAACTATAGATATTTATAAAAATTTTAATTTTAAAAATCCATGAATTTTCTTTGCTCGCTGAAAAAATTATTAAATAATTAATTCGTAGATGTGTGTGAATCTAATAATTATAAAATTAAATAGTTGAGAAGATTACATAATTGCACAAATTGCAGAATATATTCACTTTCATCTGTTATAATGCTCGCAATTTCTTGGTGAGAAAACCGCAAAGCATGATATTTGGAGCGTATTTTCGTGAACCGCAAAAGGCGAAGCTGCCAAAGCGTTTAAGCGCAGAGCTCGAGGCAACTCCAGACACCAAAAACTGAGTGGTGGAGTAATTATAAGCAACGCCGGAAGTCACCGGTCTCTCTATCCAGCCAACGATGCTTCTCGTCGTTCCGTTCGTTGTTACCATCTCTCACACTCTCCAACACCCTTCATCCAATGTCCCCGCGATGCCCTTTGCGCTACACCATGCCCGGCGGGTATTTTGTCACCACTGTAATTATATTTCTCCCTTCGACTGATTCTCCGACCGTCAGCGTTACGAAAATATCAATACTATCGTTAGCCGACAAAACGGCTCGGGTCACAGTTGCAGGAAGTGACGTCATGCGTGCATTATGTGCAGAGGACGAGACAGTCGAGGGTTGCGTGAGTGTAGGATGTTTATTTTGAAACCTTATGTTGACTCTAAATGCAAAACACTTTATTTTCGCAACGTTTCATGAATTTTTTTCATTAATTAGATTCAATCAAGACATTTATTTTCATAATATTCTTAATAAAGACAAAACTTACAAGATTATTGACAATACATACTTCATACGCAGGTTACGCAAAAGTTATTCGAAAGATTTTGTTTTCCTGCGGAAATATTGTTACCCCCTGACCTTTTTTGATTCACTGCACGTCGCGGGAAGAAAATATCGATAAACTTTTTGGACTGGGAACGTGCCACAATGGGGACGCGTGAACGTGTAACGGTAGCGTGTTTGCTTAACGCAAAATTCATTGAACTGTGAATACAGATAAAGGCGCGACTGTGGTGAATAAAGTTTTATCGCAACCGCAATAATGTCGCACTGCGTAAAAACATTATTCTAAAGTTATATATTGTCGCTACGTCTAATCTCCCCTTAATTAAATTTTTCATGCAAAGTGCTGAATATATATGCCACTGTTTCATAACTGAATCACATAACGTATCACGATAGTAAGATTTAGGAATAAATCTGTTAAGTTTGAAAAATCGCCTATTCATTAGACACAAGTATTTTAATTATTCTATGCTTGAAAAATAAGCTATAAGCAATTGGTTTTAATTTCAAATTTATATAACAGTGTTGAATTACTTACATTCTCTACAGTAGGACTCGGTAGCATCCATTGCACCGTGGAGGTTGCAGCTGCAGCGCTCGCGGGACGTCTCTTGTTCACAAAGTCGACAGGTAGACTGTAATCGTCACACAACGATACCTGCAAGCACAAACGGGAGGAAATGATATACATCGTGCTATTACCATTTCCCATTAACCACTCCACCCAATGAAAATTTTCTCTCGAACTTTCATCGCTCTTCGTGTCCCTACTCTTAATAGAGTTTCAAAGTTGTAAGAGATGACTTTCATCAAATGACGCGAACTCCGATAACTGAAAAACTTCGCCCATGCTCTTTAAATCTGCATCACAGGCTCACGCAAGAGGTGATTTTTAATCTTTTATTAGACGCATGAAGAATATTAATCTTCGCGTAATTAATAGCATAACACGTTAATAATTTATATAAATATTGTTATAACACATTATATCGTTAAATTGTTATATCCTTGTAACACTCGGTCCTCCAAAGAATAAAACTAATTTATTTTTATTTGAATCCTTGAAACGACTAAAGCAAGCCAGTCAGTGTCTAGGGAGAGAAAATACACATAATGTTGCTGAAAAAGTGAAGAACAACCGGCGGATGAAAATCCGCGGGGAAGTATTCGACGTCGAACGGCAGAGGATTTCTACCACTCGACAAATCGCAGGGTAAGCACCCCAAATCTCCTCCGCGTCCTGAAATCCCCGTCGACGCTGACTGGACCAGCTCATCAGCGATATTTACTGTCTGACGGGAGAATCGATCTATCGATGCGTAAACCAGTATAAACGCCTCGTCCCGTCCGATGTGCGCGAGAACCGAGAGCGCGACCACGGTCTACGTCTATGCATTGCATATAAATCGAGACAATCGCTGATCCCCGGGGGCGGCTTATCGCGTCGGAGACCCAGGAGGGGTGGCGGAGTCCACGGGGGGATGCTCGGCTTGCGGAGGGAGTTTTTGCGCGAGGACTCTGCATGCAAATGGTCTGCGTTTATTGTGAAAAGAGAACGCCGTATGAATATGTGAAGTGGAAAACGAAACGAAAAAGATATAGAGAAAAAGAGAGAGACGAACGATCGAAGACAACGAAGGGAGTGGAATGAGGAACGATTGGTTCGCGGAAAAGCGGAAATGGCTACGGAGGTATCGAGAAATGACGCAACTAGCACTTAGTGGCGAAGAGAACAGCGTGGGGTAGAAAAATCGATTCGCAGAGAGATGTATCGAAGTATGTAAGTTAAAACAACCGGTAAGTTACTTTACACATTTTTTTTATAATTTCTTTTTAGTTCGATTATATAAAAATTATACAAATTGCGCGCGTAACTTCTCTGAGAATTCTTTGTGTTATATTAAACTGCTTAACTTAATCCTTTAAACGTCTCATTATGGAAATAGCACACTGGTGTATATACAACACAATTCGATTACTGATTATATAACTTTCATAAAATGAATTGTAAATTTTTTTTTTCAATCGAATCAGATATTAAACCAAATATTAAGAAATATAATTAAGGAACATAACAGTATCAAGCAATTATATGTACCTTTATTAATAAAAAAATTATAAACAATGAAAAAAGTATTGAAAAAACTAAGTATGCCATATCGAAAAGGCGTTTAAGGCATTGGATCTCGCATTAATTATATATATTAGGTTCCGGTAAAATAAGTTAATTTTTACATATAATGTATTATAGCTTAAACGATAAGCAAAAAATGTCGCAGATAAGGCTCAATAATGAATAGTTTTTGAGTTATGGGGTATCAAAGATGCTCAATGAGCACAAGTTTTACATCTTTGGTACACAATAGCTTAAAAACTACCCATAATTGAGCCATATTTATGACTTATTCACCACATTATAAGCTACATTATATGTGAAAACTTATTTCACCAGGATCTAATTTTTCATATAATTAATGCGATGTCCTTTCAGCACTAATTGTAGTTAACAGTAGTATTGGAGCGCGTTTGGTCAGACAATAATGCCATCGCAAATAAACAACTCGAAGTAGTATTCATAGAACAGCTTATCGTTTATTTATCGTTGTTAAGTCATGTAATTGAAGCTAAGCAGTGTAGTTTTACGTACTTCACCGGCTTCAGGGTGAACACCTACCCCTAACTGAACTGCGATCGTTGGCACCGTTGAGGAAGCCAAGTGCGAACTAGGCCGGCTCGAGGGTGAGTTCGAGGAAATCCGAGAGCACTGTCAATGAGAACCCATGTAACTGAGAATCATGTTTCACGTTGTTTTAGACATTATCCGTTCATCGATAATATTACTGGTCCGTATGCACCTCTGTATTGTCATACATTTAATTTTGATATATTAGCGAGCGGTATGAATGTTGACTCTAAAGCGAAAAGAGCTTTTTAAATCCATATATAATTTTTATTCTATCAGACTTTATAAATTATTCATGAAATATTAAAATATGACGCGTGACTCGTACGCACCTAGCCGATGCGACCATAAATCACAACGCGCGTAATCCTTAAAGTTTGCCGAAATAGATATTTTCGCCGGTGATCCCAGGGTGTCTCCCAAAATGATTTGTTTTCCCGTAAATCTTCGACGCCGCGTGAGTTTTCCAAGCGCTTGCTATTGAGTGAGGTCGAAAGCTCTCTCCGTGAACCGACATTTATAAAGTGCCTATTTACGTTATGTTTACCGTGCTTCTGAAGAAATGCTACGCTGTATCATTATAAGCAAACGCAAGTTCGCGTTCTCCCACAGCGGTATTTCGCGTGGCCGAGATTAAGCCGGAATATTTAGCAAATGTTTCGCATAAATCAAAGCAGCGCAATATGTTCGGAGTTCGAAGCGAAGCTATGTAAATTCATGGTAATACCGCTGGCCACCCTGCAGAGAGGAGTTTCGATTCGCGAAGTACCGAGAGGGGGTAAAGAGCGTATAGGGGGAACCAAGCGCGTGAGTTGGAGGGCAGGAAGGAGCATGGAAAGTCCAAAAGGAGGGATAGAGAGAAAGATAGAAAGTGAAAGATGAGGAGAGAAAGGAAGAGAGAGAGGAGAGAGAGAGAGAGAGAGAGAGAGAGAGAGAGAGAGAGAGCGATGAGCGCGTATTTCATGAACCCCTAAAGCAGCCCTGAGCATTGCGGCGACCGCCACAATCCCATTCATTCTCTTTATGGGCTCCCAAGTATTCGGGAGCGAGCTTGAATAAATCGGAAATTTGCCCCGCGGGGAACAGTCAGCCCTCTTCGCGATTTGCCTTTCGGCCTGGTCATTCCTGAACACTGCGTTTCGTTTTTCGCACGTAAAGCGCGTAATACGCGATCGTTAATCCCGAGCATTTAGTATAGAAAATTGCCAGATGACCTGGATTAATAACAGGAATTTTGATGCGATAATGAGAACTAATCGGTTCACTGCTGCGCAATGCTTACGTCTTTCAATAAGAACAATAATTTATAAGTTTCTCGTAAATGATGTGGTCTACCAGAATAATTTGATCAATATTCCTGCATAATAGGTGAATGCTTTCGCTCGGTAATGACGTTCGGGAGAACCATAATAATAGGAAGTGATATTAGCTATTGTGTTCCAAACTCAAACTATGAACGGAATGTTTATTCTGTGAAACTTCTTATGTAGTTTATCACATATATATCTGTGCCAAACTGAGAATTACCCAGCTGATAGTATTAATTCCCTTAGTTAAAACGCTTCGCATGTTCTACAGAAAGAAAGGATTTCATTGTATGATTATATTAATTTTATTTAAAAAAAACAATATTCTGTCTCGCTCTCTCTCTCTCTCTCTCTCTCTCTCTCTCTCTCTCTAAGATATATATTTTAAGATAATACATAATGTTTATTGTAGAACTTTTATAAAATTTATTTTAATAAAAACATAATTCTTACTGCGTAAAATTATTGAACTAGTATATGAGTAATATTATAATGTCATAATATAGTAATATTAATGTAATCTTCGATTTTAATTATTAGGTATCTATTGTCACATAAATCTAACCACAGAAATTGTTTACTTCATTTACAATCTAACTTGTTTTGCTGATGATGGCTCAACTCGGAGCCGAAACGTTTTAAATTTTCGTTATATTATCATAACTTTTACACAATCGTTTCCTAGCGCTGACATATATTACCCTTCTAATTGTTGTACTTTATTGTTTTATTTATTAACTTATGTTTCTTATAAAATTGATCTACATTTATACTTGGTTCGTGTAAAACACAAATCTTAGTCTTAGCACATCAAGATGTATTTCGATATACATTGCCAGTACCAAAAGCCTATAATTCATATTACATATATTATAGATTTTCAGTACTAATGTATATCGGAACACGGCCCGAGAAGTTAACTAATAAACGAAAAAAAAATCTAAAAGTAATTAAAAACAGGGAAAAATTGTACATTGCGCATACACTCGTCAATATAGGCATTAACATAAACTTTCCCTAGCTCCATAGCAGCAAGGAAAATATTAATTTTAACAATTAATATTTGCGACAATGCGCACAATTGTACTGGAAGAATATCATTAAATCATAGCACGTAGTATAACGGGTAAATTGTGCAAACAGATCGATCACAATGACATAATTAAATCCAATTGGGAAGGGTTACGACTTGAATAGTTAAGGGTCCCGATGTTGATACCTCTGCAGAATCCCTAAATGCTTGTCATCAAACTGTGTTCGTAACACTTCTAGAATAAATTTGCATTGCGGCTAGTAAATGCTCACATTGTTTCCTTTCATCGAACGTTCTCTGAATCGAAAAAAAAGACAATGGCATGTAATCGTAAATTCACAGTTCGTGCAGTTACTCATCTTAACTATCCCCTCAAATTAACTGTAGCCTTGTCTTCTTCAATGTGTATTCTTCTCGCGAAGTATAGAGTAGGCTGCCACTTTCTTCACCGACCTAGACAATGAGTCAGACCATAAAGAACGCTATAAAGGGAACTAAAGATCGATGAACAGGGTTAACTATGATTGACGACAAACGAAAGTGCACACCAAGTCTTCGGGGAGTCGCTCTTCTCATTTTCCACGTTACGGCAATCTGATTCGATCTAACACAACGAGATAAACACGTTAAAGTTTCACGAACTGTTCTCCAATGAAACGTAAGAGCGAAGTCACCCGAGGCTATCCGATGTTCTTTTCAACAGCATGACGCGCGACAATCCGATGTCTTCATCTCGTATTTCCCAAATGTACTCATCACTCTTCCTTTGGATATCATTTTTTCTAGTCTGCGTTCGTTACGTTAACCCCGGCACCCGGGGGCAACCTGGCAATGACAAGAAAAAAAGAGCCTTCGATATCTTCGCGAAAGCGATGAAGCGCGAATGAAAGTCCTAAAACTTCGTAACGTGGATGGGTGATGTGAATTGAGCTCAGCAAAAAGAAAAAAAAGAACTATGTAAAGAAGTCCATCAACCTTGAAATTTATCATCTTTTCCTCTATCAGGTTTTTTTTATTGCGGCAATAGATTTCTTTGAAGAGGAGAAATATGAATTTGCATTACGATTGATGGTCGAGAAGAAGAACTTGCACCATCATATCAAATCGACATACTATAAATACATCTTTTTTAAAAATTCGCGAATTTCCATGAAATTTAATATTAACGATTGAATATTGATTGAGACATTATCGTTCAAAGAGATAAAAACATGAGGATACTATGATTTCACAATTTAAGGGTCAGAATCACAGCATCTGAAAATCCTTTCGCCTTCATTTAAGGGACCCGTGGGTCCCTCGACAGATTCGATGTGCTTTAGACGCCCTGATCGAACAGAAACGCCTACCGAAGGACTACGTTCCTTTTTGTCGTATCTGTAGCCCCTTTGTAGGGTCACGGAGGGTCCAGCAGGTTGCTCAAAGAGAACGTAACTCGCTCAAAGTTGAACGAGGAACTCTGTCGTTGTAGAAATCGAGTACTAGCAATAAGACAGACTAAGGGTCGGTCCAACAGTCCCTAATCATCCGCTTTTCTTAGGACTTGCTTCATCTTTCTTACCCCCTGTGCATTTTCTTCTCGCCCTTCTATCGCAGCTAACAAAGCCTCTTTAGCCGTAATCTGTGCAAGGAAATTTATAATACTAAAAATAAGATAATATATAAGAACGGAGTATAAAAGAATAAATATAGATATTTTATAAATTTTATATTAAAAATAAAAATAGATATTTTTTATAAGAATAAGTAGAAATTTTTATAAGAGAGAGAGAGAGCAAGTCTAATAAGAATAAATCTTCAAATAATAAAACTTTTTACAGGTTTATAAGATGCTTATTAGCATTATTATTGAATTGACGATTAATCTAATGTGAGATATTCATATTTCAGCTTCAGTTTGCGATTACGTTTCAAATCCAACAAATCAAATCGATGCAGTTTATAAAAAATTGAGAAACATATTTGCAAAAATTTTCATATGAATATTATTAAGCACCAAGATCCTTTGACCAAAAATATTATTGTTTCTCTTATTATTTATTTCTGTAGTTGGATATTTTTACTTATATTGCGTATTATTCTGATTTGAAATCATATTTCTACTGCACAATCGTCTATCCTTATTTCAAAGTTTCCGCAAATCAATGTTTCCTCCTACTTCTGCGATCTTGACGGTCCAAGAACCGTAAGATTCTCCTTCATGCCGCTCAATTAGAACAAGTATTACACTAAGGGCAAAACTCGCGATCTTGAAACTTTGATTTCGTAATCTTGTCGGCATGTCGCCAAAAGATAGATTTTGTCGGACACGCCATTTCAAGTGCACACGTTAAACGGAGTCGTTAAACTTCTACTGAAGAAAGGACGTAGGTCCGCTTGAACGTATCGCCTCAACTTGTCTCGTCGAGGTATCCCTCTGAGTAAAAGTTTAAACAGCACTCGAAATGAAACGCGCGGATTCTCCACAATGAAACTTTACAACCGTGAAAATTGCCTTCTCGGCGCAGAAGATAATTAATTTTCCCTGACAATCAAACCGTTACGTAGCAAAACGTCGATTATTTTACGATTTGTTTCTTCAGATTAGCGTCTTTTATTTTAAATTTTTAAAAAACAATAACTAAAGGGCAAAATAAGAGTCAACACGTTAAAATTATAATTTGAAATTGGTGAAACATAAAAAATTGAGTTAGATTTAATCTGAATATAATTATAACATTTTTATTTTTCATATAAAGAGTCTTTCTATTTGTCAAATGTTTAAATTTTTAAATAACAGACTATAGAAATTCGAAGTTTTAAACATGCAATAGAAAATGCGAAAATTAATAAACTGTTTTAGAAGTAATCACAATTCATTTCATCAGACTGACATCTTTTATATCTTCAATTATTAATTAACTGTTTACTGTAATAATTAACTAATTATTAATTAATTAACAGGCTATGAAGATTCAAAATTTTTAATTAACATAGAAAATGCAAATTAATAAACTGTAACTAAGTCACAGTTTTATATAATTTAAAAAACTTGTAATCTCACAAATTGTGCTATTAATATGTTAAATTTATGTAAATCCGTTTAAATCCTCTAATAAATTTATCACATGCCGCACAATGTTCAAAAATCACTGGTACTAAGTAGTTTAAGTAACCCTGTGGTAATCAGGCGCGCCGTAGGCCGTGGGAAGCTGCAAACAGTGCGGAAGGGTGTGTCGATTCGGTGCAACCATCTCGCAGGTACTTGCACATACGCACACCCCCTAAAACGCGCGTAGACGCAGTAGCGCCGTGATTGTTCCGTCGGTTTCTCTATTGGGATAAACGTCGTCCCCTTCTTATCAGCCCTTATCCTATCACGGAAAGGGTCCTCCGAGCGCGGGAACGGAACCCCATTGCCTAAGGGGCTGCTAATTGATTTTAGAAGTTCCTCCTTGGGACTCCCCCCAAACCCGTTGCAACATCAGAGCTCCCTCGGCAGGAGTTTTCGGAAAAGACGCGCCACCGTCGCGTCACGGCGAAAGCGTCCTGGTTCCTAAGTCGCGTTAGAGACTCTCTGAGAACCAGCACCGCTCTCGGCCACCCTTATTTCTTGTTAAACGGAGCTCAACGCGACGATCCTCGACCCTCTCTATCTCGGGACGTTTTAAATCGAAACTTTCCGCTTTCTTGTTTAACAAGTTGCTGACGGACTTCTGCACGTATCGGAAATTTTATTAATACCAGTCGTTTTAGTTTCAAATAATCAATTGAAAATATTTTGCAAGCTCAATTCAAATATATTACATCTCTAAATTAAATCTCTATATAAACAAATAAAAATCCATTATTAAATAAGTAGATTAAAAATATATTCTCTTTCAAACTTTTAGAGAGAATCTCACTCTTGAATCTACTCTTTTTCAAGACTAATTCAATTTTTACTCTTTAAAGTAAAATTCCACTTCAAAGAATTTAAGGAGTTGATAAAAAAAGACAATGCTAAGTATTAATAATACGATTCGCATCAATATTATGATGACGTGAACTTGTCGCAAACAAAAAGAGGAATGTATCTGCTTTTTTTAGTCATAATTACTAGCACGATGATAATGCAGCCTTTAAGGTTGAGATTCTCCATGTTTGTTTCTCTCTGCTTCTTCGTTATTGCGCTCGTCGACATTCATTTTCCTTTCGCTGACGGCTTTCATGCGTGCGCGACGCTCGAACAGTCACACAATGAGTTTCCGGTTTATTAAAATCCCACCTACCTCCAGACTTGCTCGTCACGACCAGTCGCAGACGGCGGTCTAAAACGAATTCACGTACCTGAGTTTCGCTTGTGTCTGGTTGGACAATGCATCGCGAAATGTCAGGCAAGGCTATCTCGGAGTAACATTTTTTCCATTCAACCCGTATAAAACTCGACGCGAGCAGAAACGCGAAATTGCGCACGTAACAATCGCAGCGTCTTCTCTTGCGTGACTTCGTGGTTTCTAATTAACAATAGCTATGTCGCAGCGAGTTGCATGTAATGCGATTTCATTTATCCACACGAAAAGATTTTTTCTAAACTATCTAAAAATTTAGATAAATATAGGATAAACTTTGATAAGATGTGGCCATCTTTAAAATGCAAAAGACATACTTTAATTTTTGTTATCTTTAACAGTAATATATTGGTATATCTTTTTCATACCACGGAGGAGATATATCAATATAACACTATTAAAAATAAAAACGGCCATCTCATTCAAGTTTACCCTAGATCTGAAAATAAATGTTGTTAAATTATCAAATTAATTATGTAGGACGCTCAAACTGATTGCTATAAGAATGTCAAAACTTTTTACTGCATTACTTATTCTGCTTTCTTACGTTTATTATTATTATTATTATTTTGATATTCCAAATTATTTTCAGATCTGTATCTAGCTAAATTTTTAAATATTTTGGCAAAATCATTTTTTTTGTGCAACATTGTGTACATTTTTTGAATGTGTACAAAAATATATACATTTCACAGTTCGAACTATAAATAAATTGAACAAGTTTAATACTCTAAAATATTTTTACTAAAGCTACTAATTCCCCTTTTCTTTCAATAGAAAGTATTGCGGGACGCGCGATGGAATCGTTGTTTGCGGAAAAGTCTCTTTACGTCTTTTAGAAAGTTTACTCCATTATTAAGACGCAGAGTAATCCCTTTGCGTTATCGCGTCTTCGCACTTCAACGAACACAAGGGCTAACCCTTCGAGGCTGCGTCACGCGAAAATACATACAAACTAGCGGTAAGGAAGCCAACCTCGTTAATAACTCGCGGTACATTTGACGCGCTTCGTTTCCGGCGACATTAGCCGACGTTGATCTGGATTAAAACAGAACTCTCGCTGTTAACGGCACCGGTTGACTCTTATCTAGATGAATCTCCATCTTTCTTCAGTCAGTGAAGAATTATGCAACCACTATGGCTAACAATAAATCAATTTTAAATTAAATTGCGCGCATTGAGTTGCGCATTATTCGACCGAACATATTATTGCTGTTTAATATTTTGAGATAAAATTTATTTTATAAAATAAATATTTTATACGTTTACTTATTTTAATAAAGAATAGTTAACGTTAACCCCTTCGCTGGCATTGACGCCATATGGCATGGACGTTAAAGCACTTTTTTTTTCAAAACCCCCATAAGTCAAATTTCAAAACGTTTTAACAAGAATGTGAATTTTTTCAAATTGAGGTCCGCCATATTGGATCCGCCATTTTGAATTTCTCAATTTTGATCTCAAAATCGAAATCAGGGTCCTAAAAAACTCTTATATATATAATAATAAGATTGAAAGACCGCTAATGTTAAACATAATAATTTTAAATTAAGAAGCGCCATAACGGTCAGAACGTTAAGATGTTGAACTATTGTAAATTCATTTAAATGAATTAATTTCAGAAATGATAATTGCGTGCCGATATGGTTGTCGGACTTTCAACGCAATCAAATCTGAAAATATTAATAATCCCCCCAAATTCCCCAACTTAAAAACTGTAATAAAACTTATTGCGAAAAATAATGCCTCGGCCGGGAGTCGAACCCGGATCTCTTGCATTCCGTGCGAGAGTCCTAAGCCTTTAGACTACCGAGACAACTGAAAATTCTGTAAGGCTTTATTTTTCCTTCGGGATTATCGTCGGATTTACCGACGGGATATATGAGGAGATTGTCAGGAGGAAATGATGTCAGGATAGGTGACCACACACACGTTTCTGTTCTTGATCTCCTTTATTATGCACAGGTTAGACGTCCGACTTGTTCGGCGTCTGTACAACGATCTTATATTATATATCAATTGCGAAAAAAAAATTTAAAACTTTTTTCTGCCCACCGGGACACAAATTGTGGAAATGAACGTGCCAGCGAAGAGGTTAACGTTAATAACTTGTGTTGTAACTCGGAAAGGCATTTTACTTTATTAACTTATTCATTACGACCTAAATTCATTTATTGAGAAATATTTTAATTTATCATATATGTAATAATATCAAAAGAAAGCGATAATGATAATTCCAAAGAGAACATAAAATAACTGTAAGCTAAAAAAGATCCATTTGAACATTCATACTATTTTTATAATACTATTTAACATCGTACGTTGTAACTAAATAAAATGTCACAGCCATACGATACGTCTACTTTGCTTCAAAGCTCAAAGGAACTACGAGAGATTTCAACCACAAGAGCACGTACCAGTGTGATTTACGCGAATACGACCTAATTACGAAAGTGACACGTTGGAAGTTCCACAAGGGACTTGCCAACCGTGTGATGTTTATTGCGCTACTCGAATATATTCTCGATTTAGCCGTGTCTCTGTTTGTAGAGAGTCACGTCAGAACCATTGGCAAAGTCCGACTGCGATTTGATTGACGATGTAATCTCCGGGATTTTCGGAAGATTGTGTATCATTACTTAGCAATTAACAATCATCCATTTCAGTTAGCGCTCTACATTTCATCGTGAACGCTGGGTGTTATACGTAAATACTTCCGACATCGCTTAATCTGAGTTTAATTGTAGTTGTAGTTTTATAGACGATCACCAGTAGTTTACAAACTGCGAGCTTACGGTGACATTTTTTATCAGCCGTTTGTACAGGACCAATTTGGGATTGGTAAGTATGATAAATGTTCGCGACGGACCGCAAAATAACAAGGGTTTCTCGAGGATTATCCGTAAATGAATAGCATTTTTTTAAGGCTTCGCAGTTGTGGAAGCAAACAGCAAAGACATCGCGCTGTTGCTAATAAAGAATATTGAGACTCGTTCATTCCATTTGAAACTATAATATATTCCATAAAAAATATTCTGTTAAAACGCTTACAAATGATACATCTCTCCTCTATTATATTAGATGTCTAAATACATTACCATCAATTTTAGACAGTGGTAAAAAACAATTGTATATTTAAATTTTCACACCCTATTATTTTTAGTAGTAAAATTAATCAACCTGCATTTCGAAAGCTATATAATAATTCGCAGTTAGACAATTAACATTTAATTGAAAATGAATGTGTTGAAAAGTGCATATTCGCTATTACATGCTTTATTATTCATAGCGATACAGCCGTCACCGAAGCAACCAGGATAATTTGTGAGATTTATGAAATATGGTGTTAAAAAGAATTTACTGAGATTGGTTTAAAAGATTAAAAAATAGCGATTTCGATGTGAACGATAAATCACACTGCGAAGTATTCTTTCATCGTGGTATCCATATACTATATGAAAGATGGCAAAAAATGATAGATTCAAAATGCAAATACTCTGATCGAAATACTTGTAACGTGTATGTGTGTGTGTGTGTGTGTGTGTTTCTTTTATAATAGATATATTAAAAAAAAAACCGTTAGAGCTTATTTATATATCCAATAAAAATGCAGAATATTTTCACGTAATCAATTGTGTAGTGGAATATTTTTGGCCCATACTACATGAAATAAATTTTGCGTCGGACTAGCAAGGGGAACACAATCTCGTCGCGAAATAAACGCGAATATGCCAAACGAACATTGATTTCCACGTTCACCCCGACTTCCAACCCTCCCTGCGATCGCGGACGGTCCGTCTCCCAGGATCGACACGCATCACGCGCGCATACGTGCATAATTAACGAGACGTGCCGATCGGCCTAAACGCTGAATTTTGACGTATAAATCCGCAGTAACACGAGATCGAGCTAACGACTCTACCGCCGACGCCCCGAAAGCTTTTCGAAACGCTGCCGCAACATTGAATGCCTAACGCCGAGCCTGCGGTGAGCCACAGCCACCGGTTTCAATCACGCGTCCCTCTCGAGCTGTCAAGCAGTGTAGATTTGTTTGACTCTAATAATGAGGCTAAAAATTCACAATTTTAAATTTTAGAATGCTTGGTGTTTATGATTATTTATCTTGGAATCAAGAAGATTTTATCTATACGCGCATAAGGCAATATGTCTTGGGGTTGGTTGTTCCTTTAGATAAACTGTGTAATTTATCTAAAGGATAAAAGAAAGAAAGAGACAGAAAGAGAAAGCGTCATTTATTAAAGGCTCTAGGACAAGTCCCTTCAAGCGCAGAGACTAACTTATAGGATAGTATAGAGAATAAAAAGAAAATGGACCATATTTCTCAAGCAATACATAAAATAAATAAAACAAAATAATGTAAAAATGTATGAGAGAGAGACAGAGAGATGAAAGTGTTTATTAATATTTTAGGGCAAGCTCTCAAAGAGATTACAAAAATAATAAGAGAAAATGAAATGAAAAACGAGATAAAATGATATCTACATTTTCTTTAAAATAAAGAAATCCGAAGATAGAAAAAATAATTGTAATAATAATAATAATAATAACGATAAAATAGACAATAAACAGAAATTAAAAAACAAAAGAAAAATTAAAATTTTAATAGATAAAAAGATAGATAGATAGATAGATAGATAGTGCATTTAATTTATTGGTATTCTAGGACAAGCCCTCTAAGAACAAACTTACAGTAACAAAGTAAGACGCCGAACAGAAATAATGATACAAATAAAAATAAAGAAAAAACAAAAAATAAAAATGAGAATAACAATTCCGCAATAGGAAGATATGAGCACAGAACGAGAAAACGGCAAAAGTCGTGTGCAGTACGAGCCTAAAGTTTAAGACGAAGAGAGAAGTAAAAATAATTGATTCCATATTGAGTTGAGAGAGAGAGAGAGAGAGAGACAGAGAGGGGGGAGAGGGAGAGCGAGACAGAGTAAGCTGAGATTTATTGAAAGGTGGACGATCCAGCTTAATGCATCAGAATTATGGTTCAAATCGACCATAATCTGGACGCGTTCCAGTTACAAGCTACTAGTGACGAGAGAACGTTGCTCCTTCATGGAAATTGTGCGTAAACGTTCCTGCATGCTCGCCGAACATGCCGGAGATAGTCGCGTCCTCAGCGATAACCGCGTTATCTGCGAAGCAATTTCGGTTCACGACACAGCACTGGCGGCGGTAACAATTAAGCCTCACAATCGGACACTCGATCATGATCGGGACCGTCCCCGGAAGAGGGGTGCCAACCAGGATTCAACGTTGGATCCCCGTCAATGTGTCCTAATACGTCCTCGAATGCCCCGAAGCCTCGGCGTATAGATAGGTCCGAACCTTCGTACCTACGGATACTTAATTAATTCACTTTGCGCCAGACTCGCCGTTCGTAATGTGGGATCGGGCTGCCTAAGAGCCCCAAGGCAGTAATTGATTCAAATGCTGCGAGGGAGTGTTACAGACTAGTTATATACCGCCGCAGATACGGTTACTGTTTCCAGTTGGTCGAGCATTGTTGCGAATCGCGATGCGTTTGCAGATTACGTTTGCACGATTTAGTTGACGTTTATAAGAGGAAAATATATTCGAGAGGAAAGTGTAACATCTATAACTTTGCATTATTTTAATTGCACCGCGAACAGTCATAATTCGTGATTAGTAAAGAACATCTGTAAATGTTCCCATTTTTTATAGGAAACATGTACAGAAGAGACATAAATTTATGGGATGAAGAAATTACAGTTTCAGAGCGTGACTAATTGCTGCTCGTTAATTGCGACATAAAAAGTGCGCAAGACATTGTTAAAACGGACGTTAAGGGGTAGTCGGCTGAGAGCGAGGAACTTTTCGGGGACGTTACTATGGCCTGGAAATTCTGCGGCAACGCGAAATCCGTTGAAGCTGCACGAGAAGACGTCATGGGGCGCGAAGAAAGAACGGAGAAGACGAATGTGTGCCGATGGGGTGGTGATTAATGTAGACGGTGCCTCTCCCCCCCTTTCTCTCTGTATAATTACTTAATTAAATTCATACATCACGCGGCATTACTCGATGTATACAGAAATTCGATCCCCTTTCATAACGACCCTGTGGATATGGAGTTTCTATTCAGATAGTATCTCTGTAGCCGCCCCAGAAATGGGTTGTGGGGTTTGCTACGTGACTCTTGACTCATTGATATTGTCCAATAACTCTGCACTGAAAGAAAAGATTGACTGCTGCAGCAACTTTGATAGTAAAATATGGCATAGCATTTTTAATTGGTTGCAGCAGCCAATTTTTGGTTGAGTTAGCCTAATCGTAATGTCAGTATATAGGATTTCGATAAGCTAATGCAACAAAAAATTGGCTGTAGTAACCAATTAAAAATGCTACCCTTATAAAAATTTAAGAGTTTCTCGAATTAGAATGGCTCGAGTTTATTGCTAATTGGGTGCTATACTGGCTGCCCACCTCGTTAGTGATTCCTTTGATTTTATTGTGGAATATCTGTCTAATTTTCCGACAAGACAAACAAATGGAACTCTTGTCCATATATGTATACTATAGTGTGTATAATTAGATTTTAAAATAAACTGTGTGTGCTAATTTAGTTAACAAGATAATTGTTCATCAAACAGTTTCTCATTGCGGAATTATAATCTACAAGTGAATTTAAGGTAGTTCTTTAATAAATCGAGTTATCATAGAAATGTCTAATTTTTTATATAATGAAGTTGAAGTATTTATTGATCTTGATGTGGCCAAAATTCTAGAATAGATTAATGATAAAATGAGAGAGAAAAAATATTAAAATTGTAACTTTTAACATATAATTTAGTAACACGTAAGAATCGGAGACGCTTCTTCGACTAATTACATACAAATATCACCATTCTCTGTAAAAATAACCGCCTAAGTAACGTATCAATAAATCATTCCTAGTCTTCATAAACAAATTCGACATCGAAAATATTTTGAGAGAGAAGCTGTTTGTGTTGATAATCTGAAAGGGTACCGGAGGCTTTGACTTGCTGCCAGCACATTGATTTTTCTCCAGCTGGGCATGCTCGTGCTGGGGTTCTTTGTCGATCGAAATTTTGTGCAAAATTGTAACCCAAATCTCATTTTTTCTATGGAATCATGATTTCTCTTTAGAGCGAGTATACACTGTCAGTTCATCTACATTAATTCCCTGGCAAGTTTTCCTTTTCCGCCGAGACCCTTGATGTTCTTTTTTAAAATGTAAGCGCGCATGTACCCATTCGTTTTTGCACGTAGCTAATACTTTTTCTTTTGAACAATGACGTTGGTTCAAAATCAACGATACCTTTGAAGGTATTTTGCTGTTTCTATCGCCGATATAGAACGCATATTTACATCAAGTAAATTTTCAGAATGTGCAAACATTTCAATGATAACATTTACCTCCATTTTAGCAACGGAATCCTCGTGATTTATTTGACAATTCGTATGCGATTTACTCCATTCTTCGTATTTTGTAGTGTCTTCCTTGTCTTTCCAGAACTCGCAACTTTTACAATACGCTGATTTCACAACAACATTAATTACTTCATCAGTATAATGACCAATCAAAGACGCTATTCCGCGAACAAAGAAGCTATTCCGCGTTTTCTCCAAGACCGGACCATCCATCACCGGACCCAATGATACCGTTGATAATTTTATATTTTGATCGACAATAATTTTTCTGCAACACCTGTATTTTTTATTGATTGTTCATAGACAGCAACCGTAGCGATTATACCTTCAATTATTTTGTTGTAATAAAAAATGATTTAAATACTGGTTGCAGTAACTCCATGAAGATACAACTCCATAAACACATTTTTGAATGCCGTTGTAGGATCAATTCCAAGTAATCTCATTACAAATAACAAGCGATGATTTATATTGTAGGCCTTGTCAATAAGAGGACTCGAGAATTTAACTAATTAATTCGTTAATTAATAATTAGCAATCAAGATTTTATTATTAACTGTAATTTTTTCTTTTTCTCTTTCTTTCTTTCTTTATTTACTTCACAGATTTTTAGAAAATAATTTTTGAATGCCAGAAGCTTCACTAACGTTTTGCTACTTTTATATAATATTTTCTGTTGATATTCTATTAAATTTTTATATATTCTGAACAAATAATTACTGGGATTTACAAACTAATTTTAATTGATTCGATTATAAGTATTTGAGAAGTGATAGCAGTCTGCTAAATGTAGGAGAACTCTCTTAGTTCGCTAATACTCGCCAAGTGAAAACACATCGGCTGAAAAACATTTCCAGTTGATTGCTAGAAATGTCGGCGAGACCGGAAAGGGTTTTGCCGTCGATTGGCGAGGAGACGGCTCGGCTGAAGGGGCGTGGGAGATCTCTGAAAACAGTGATCACGTTTTTTTAATTAAACCGAAAGTTAGACCCCGTCGGGCGGGGCTGTGGAACAATCGACTCGCCAGAGTTTAATCACGACGTAATAATGACGACAAATAAATTAAACTGGCCCGTAACGCTGTCCGCTTGATCATCCCTTCGAGAAAAGATTGCGCACCGGAAATAGGAGAGACAGAGAGAGAGAGAGAGAGAGAGAGAGAGAGAGAGAGCCAAAATGTTTCAATAAACGGCCAGTATCTGAACCATTTCTTTTCATCGGGATTAATTTTGCGAACAAAGCGAGAACGGACATTGATCTTAAATTATCTCGTTCTCATTTCTCGATATATGTTTTTCTGTACCTCGTATATGCCACACAGGAAAAATATACAGTCAACAAGAGTAAATAAGTTTTTTTACATATACGCGTCTGTAGTTTGGAACCAGACAGACAACTGGAAAACAATAGTAATGATCGACTGTCTATACTGCTACTATTCTATTGATGTAAAAAATTTGATTAAACGCGAAAAATATTAAATGGTTTTTACGAGCTCTTCACAAATAGTTGGAAAATATTATATTGAACTAACATTGTAAGCAGTTGCAAGCAAAAGCATTCATAAATTTAAATTATTTTCAAAAGAGTCGTATTTAATCCTTGAGTTTCGTTGCGAAATAAACAAACTCATTGAAAGAAAGAAAGAACACAGTTAGTACTTATTTTTTATATAAAAGCGCGAGTTTTAAAAACAAGTTAAAATTAAACTAAAATGAAACTCCATTTAAAATATTTTTACAAAGATTAAAGTTACGATTGATTAAAAATCATAATACGAATAATATGAAATTATGTAATAATATGTAAAAAATACAGTTATGTAAATCTCAAATTCATGCTCTTCCAGTGTTGATTTATACCGTATGTTTGCAGATTCATCGAGTAGGGTGCCTGCCGGAAATTGACTGCAGGCGAGATGTAAATCGAGTACCGGTACGAAGATTTATTTTATTCAATTTTATATCGGAAACGGATTATGTATTTCATAATGTAAACGCAGTTTAAAGAAAAAAGTTAAAAAAATAGATGTGAGCAATTGTTTTCAATCATCTTCACTTTGAATCGATAATTGAATAGAATTAGTAGAAATAAGTACACGTAACTTATTGGTAGAATACAGAATTTATTTTAAAAGATTTAAAAAAACGAAAAGAAAAAATTTCAACGGAATATGTACGTAATACATAGAATTAAATAAAGCGTGCTTTAATTAAAAATTGTTATTAGTACGTTGGTTATAAAATACTCTGTATAATTCAGTTTCTACTGATCGAATAGGAAGTACATCAAATACATATAGTAGATGCAATATCGCTGCAATGATGATGCAGTTGAAACAATATACATACAACACGTGACGCTAATTCAGCCAGGGGTAACTTTGCACACTCACGCTAAGTCCGCCAATGTTGAATCAGCATTATGGATTATGCGAATGTGCGAAATACATGCGGATACACGAATCCAATGCGAAGTTTACGATTAGGGTTCTAGTTACGAAAACAGACATTGCCTGACTCATAAAACACAATTATCACTTTAAGCATATAAAACGTCTATTAACATTAACGAGATTTTCTGCTTTAAGTCTATATATTTGTATCTGATGTTTGTCACATAATATTATATATATATAAAGTATAGTTATTATTGGTATATTTATTAGTACATATATTACACATAAATAAATGTTTTGATCCGAAGATTAGATCATGTTATTTTTATATTTATTTTGATGCTTTAAAACCGAAACCGAGTATCCAAATTATTTCATCACATCACAATCTTTTTTATGAAGAGAAAATAGCTCGATTTTCCAGTATTTTTAATCTACCAGCTATTATCGTTGAACTTACTTTTTCTCTTTTACCTCAGTTTGCATGTTAAAAATCAAACCGTAAATGACTTTAAAAATACTGAAAAAATCGAGCTGTTTTTCGTCGATAAAAAAACCTACGATGTGATGGATTTAGACATTGAATTCGGTTTCAGAACGTCAAAATACATATATAAGGATCATGGTTTAATCTCCGGATCAAACATTAAATTTTGTTTGCTTGTGTATTTTATTGTTTAATACTTTTTAAAGTGATAGCTTATTAACAGATTAACACAAACCCAGTGACATAATATTGTCACGAATCCCTAATCCCTCATTACGCAAAATGAATATGTAATTATCTTTACAGATTTAGAGAGATGTAGGGTCCTTTAGGCGTGTTGTTGTAACCGTCTACGGCGGTTCCACCCTCAAACGTGCCAGTGTGCTTAGAGAATATTTCGCCTTACCGCCTGGATTACAAGTTCCTCATGATTTGGTCTCGAGGGAACGGTCCGTCCCTTTCGATCTTAAAGGATCTGGGGCTGGTCGTATTTGTTAACAAAGACGTCAGTCTTCGGTCGTAAATCATGCAGGAGCTGTTAAAGAAACCGCGAACTTTGCTATCCTTGTGTAAGCGATGTAACGTACGTGACAATGTACAACATACCTAACTTGCTTTTTAATAAAAAAAGAAAAGATACAATATACTTTATTGGTTGGAAACGTTCTAGAATACATGGCAGATGTTTAATCACTTTCAAAATGGTAATCATCTCCTGTCGAGTTTGAAACCCTCTTTCCTGAATGAATCATATGGCGCAGCGACGAAGGACTTGCTCGAGTTCATGAAATATTCGAGCTGCGAGCGACTAAGCTGCTTGCGGAGACCATCAACACCTGCGGTCGCAGCAACATATAACTCCAATAACTTTCTATCACGTATCACTCTTGAAACTTCATTTCATGAGGCAATTGTAAACCTGTTAGTATCAGTAAAACTGTTCGTATTAAAAACTGGATTAAAATATTGTAATTTCAGCAAGTCTAATTTTTGAAACGTTAGACTGATCACTGAAAGAATGATTTTGCTGAAGTTTCTAAAAATTTATTGTAGCTAAATACAAGTCTGCAAATAAATAAATTTTGTTGGTCTGTTAAAATAATTATGTTGGATGTTTAAACTGGTTGTTAAAATGTCAAAACTTTTTGCAACATTGCTCATCAAGGCATAAGTTTGATAAGCATTAGTTTGATGATGCAACAAAATTATTTTCAGATCTGTATTTATACTTAAATTTTTAGATACTTCAGTAAAATCATTCTTTCTGTGTAAAGATACTCGTTACCGATTGTCGGGTGATTTATTATTATTTTATCATATTATATATTGCTGTGTTCAGTTTCTTACGGAACGTTAAGGATTGATAACAAAACTTTGTAACTATCGTTCTCGCTAGTAGGACTTATATCTATTTGACGTATCGCGAATGTATCAGCTAACTTTAGTAGTAAACACCGTTACGATATCATCTAAACGCTAGTGTGAACACGTAAATCGCGATTTTACAACTATTTGCAAATACTTGCTCGAACATCAATTCAGGCTACTGTTATGGCTGTACAATAGCCAAGTCGATAGATATTATAGAACACCTACGCTACTCCGCTACTTGTTTATATAACATGAATGTGCATTGTGATAACAGATTGAGCATTGAGAGACCAGTTAATTGAATGCAGCTGAATACTTGTCACCATAAACCTGCAACCTTGGCTGTAACGTGATTGTGCACGTGAACACACAATGCATAAGTTCTAAACTTCGACACTTCGATAAAATAATACTTCTAAAAATATTAATTGCCATATTGTTGCAACTTAACGGATTCACTTCATCTCGACAAGTCACGTAAAAATTGCGAAGCATTTTTAGCGGCGAATTCAGTTCTGTGATTCAATTCGTTCAACGACTTCCTTTCGACTTGAACACTTCGGTGGATTTTTCGCGAAAAAAAGCCCTCGTAAATCCGACGTATCACAATGGTGCCGCACCAGTAATAAATATCGCAACGTGAACACCTAATGGGGGATCCCGTTTCGGCGCGGAGTTCGATGATATTGTTTATGGCGCTTACGTACGGGAACGCGATATAATGGAAATTCCACCGTCCGGCCGACTATTTATGGGACACCGTCATGTGGCACGCATTGCCGTAGAACGGAGTCTCTCCTCGTAGTATGGCATACAGGCCGCATGACTGTCCCGCAGGGACGACTATTACAGGACGACCCTTCACCTTCCTCGAACACCGCTGTCATAGTCTCCCATGGTGATCGTCGGGGCGATATTGTGGTTTCGTGTATCCGTGTTGCAGCAGGTGCGAAGACCAAAGAACAGGTGAGAAGAGTATGGGTCGACCTTCGTGTATGGTATACACGTGTGCGTATTATATATGACTTTAATAAGTATGAAGTATATTAAATAAATCTATAGATACTTCGAGATGAGTCTGGCAAAGTGCTATTAGTGTCTGTAATATAACGCGAGATTGAGAAATAAATTTAGATTTAAGATTGCGTGATCAGACGAGCTATCGGAAAGCTTATCAATTCGTCAATTTTATCCTATTCTCATGATCAAAAGGCATGTGTACCAACGATAAGAACGCCGACCGCCAATAATGGTGAATATCACCCGCTGCATTTCTCGGTGGCGAGAACCCTCTTGGCTCGCCTTCCCATGGGATTACGTCCCCTAGGTTACATTTACATACGCAGCTCGTCTCTTGCTGTGCACGAAGCGGTGGGAGGAAAGAATTCAATAAAAGGCGAGTCCATTGTCTCAAGATTCTAACTTTGATGGGCTGAGATCTTGAAACTGGAGATCAACGGGTCTCGATGGAAAGCGGATTGAACGGACAAGGCCGTTTTAGTGAAATCCTTGGAAACGTTTACTTAAAATTGTAAAATCGTGTCTCACTGACAATCTGGTTATCCGATTCCAAGGATAATTTAGCGTTTTTGACAGAACGATCAAAGTTATTGATTACGAAGTTGTTAAGAAAAAAAGACAATTTTTCATTTGACGTGTCAATAGACACATTTTTCATTCGACAGGAAGGAATTGACAAGTTAAACGGAAAGGCATAGAAGGAAACAATAAAATCCCATCGAGTGCTTGGCGAGTGATACGTTGATGCCTCGAATTTTTTAATTTAACTGTCAAAGCGCGCGACAGTCACCAGTTTTACGATCACGTCAATATCTCTCGATTTTTTTATTCATTCGTCTACTTTGGGCAATTGGGTTAACTAGATACTTGACAATACAAACGAACCACGATTAAAATAAGAGTTCTTAAAATTGGATGTCTACAAAAAAAAATACAAATAGCTAAGATTTCTTCATTTTTTAACACGTGATCTCATTAGCTTCCGAAAGTAATGCAATTGCGAAAGGAAGATGGACAAAAACGTGACTAATGCGAGGAATAATAAAAAAGACGGCGTAACTTTTGTTAGAAGAACTTCGCTTTCAAGACAAGTGAGTTTATATATAATTTAGAAAATTGAGATCTCTCTGTGGCTTAAAATATCAAGGCACAGAACAAAGTGAATAAGAAGTCTCGAGCTTGCGTCTATATTAAAGGGCATCGAAGGAATAATTTAAGTGAGTGAGGGATTATTCTTGGTAGGTACATCTCTTACCACCGTGGATTCGTAGGATCATAACAAATGGCTCGGAGCACCCTAATGGAAATAAAGAAGAACGCTGGAAGTGTTGTCGGTATGGAGTAACAACCGGCGAGTAGGATAAAGAACGGGAGTACGTTGTAGGCTAAAACCGCACAGGAAAAAAAAGACCAACGGGCGAAAGCCGCGTGTAGAAGGAAATACAGGCAAAAGAGAAATAGCATCTGGGGGAAGTCGAGCACCTATACAAAACTCTCGACGAAACGTATCCTAAATAAATACACGCCATTTTTCCTCACGCGAGTTTTACAGCGTACAAATAACGTCGTGGAGGAAATGCGATCATGTCTCAACGAGAGATCACATCATCAACGATTCATGAACACGGCCTGCCCGTTTTTCAGAATTTAAACTGCCGATATATTTGTCAAAAAATTGAAATTTGACGTGGAATTTTTCTGGCGTGAAAAATAAATATTAAAAATAATTTCTTCATTATTACTGTAATTGTAACATAGTTTTAGTATTCTTTTATAAACAACTCTTTCGCGATTTTATTTTTAGAGATATTTTAATTATTTAACTTGAAAGGAGATTTTATAAGCTCATCCAATTTGTTAAATAGCGGCAATATAATATTGTTATCAACGAAAAGTCTACGATTAAACAGTCATGCATTAATAATTAGCTTTGATAACAAACACGCACGGATTGCACACGCAATCCACGCAATTCACATATATATTTATATGAGAATGAGCCAACCATCATTGTTTTACATTCTTACAAAATTAAGCATAATTATCGACGTAAGCACTATCTTGATTTTTTAGTACCTCATTTACGAGATTTTTGTATCGCAAATGTGTAAATAAAATTGTGCTCTAAATAATATCTGTCTTAAGCCACACACTTATCAGTCGTGGCACGCAACACTCGCGATGTCGCGAGACGTCTCATGCAAATTCGACCGGTCCGCGATTTCGACGAAGGGAGAAAACGGTGAGGAAAGAGAAAAATGGCAGTCCTTTGAATAAAGCCGCTCCGTTCGAAGCTGTGATCTCTTCCCGCGCGCGATACAACCACCTCGCTAAGCCGAGAAATAAAACCTACCTCACAGCCCCGTTCCTCCCAGCTGGCAGCCGAGGGTGCGCGGAATCAATGCCCATAAAAATGTTAAAATATGGCCTTAGAAAAATTGCTAACACGATGTTACAAGTTCCGAAGTCTTCGCGAAATGACGTGGTCATTATTGAATGAGGAGAAAAATAACGTTTATATTTCCTCACAAATGAAAGCTCTGCACGTAATAATGATAATATTAATTGCAATTACGTCATTGAATCAACAAACTCGTGAAATAATTACTCGGCATACGTCAGACTGTTATCACCTGCAAGAACGAACATCGCAAGAAAGCTTTTAGGAAATGAATGTTTCGTTAGCGAAACGCCCGTGCTACGCAAATAGTAATTGGAGTAATGAGAAATTAAGCGATAAAGTACCTGCATAAATTTAATCTCCTGTATAATACTAATGTAACGTCGGAATGAATTAACAAATAACCTTGTTTTACAATGTGTGACATAACGGAGATCAGTAATGCATAAATAGCCTGTGCACTCTATTTATATTTTTATAATAAGAAATGGAAGCGTATAGTAGAAAAATTTATCCTTATTGGCTTATCAGAATATTGCAATCCCGTTCTCAAGCTATAATCGTGAAAGCTTTACACTTTAATTAACCAAGGACCATTCGCTGTCCTTAAATCCCCCTTGAGACTTAACTTTATGTTCAAGCATTAAAAATATTTTATGCAAGTAGAAGTAAGAAAATGTACGGAGACAGTATTTTATTTGCGCTCGTTTCGCTTTCGTTCTAGAAGAATATTTTTGTCATTAGTATCCTGAGAATGTAATGAACATGCAAATAGATCTTATCTGTATTCGGTCTACATTTCTGTACTTTTCTACCCGTGACGAGTATTCAACGCTACAAAGGAGAGAAACAGAAGATACTGTGTCCACTCGCATTTTTTTCAACGAATTCATCGCGGACAATAATTTATGACCAACTACGACTTGGCGCACTCCTCTCGTAGATGGTTTTTAATTCTCGCCACCGTTGGCACGCCTTTTGTTCCAGTATTTAGTTCCGGCCAGTTTGTGAGCATCCGTGGAACAGAGAACTGGGAACCCCTCATGCATTCAGCCCCTAAAACCACCCTCTAACCATCGCCGAGTCACTGTCTGGCCGCGCGACTACGCGTATATAGTATATACGCGTACATATATGTACGTGTATGGATCTCCACCTCTGTCTCTAACCGTTGTCCGGCAGCGAATGGAATCACGGGAGCACGTGCAGGATCGTCGGATTAAAGATTAAAAGATTTAAGGGGAGAAGCGAAAGAGCTAGAAAAAAAGAAGTCGCTAATGACATTGAGAAGAATCCTCGTGAAGGCCCATTATCGTTTGGCTTCATTTAAGCTTCTGGTAGCTGTTATACCAAGAGCTTTCTCAAACTCTCATTATAAATAATAAAACGTTATTAAAACTTATTACTTATTTAAGTCAAATAATGTATCAAAAGGCTCAATAAAATTAAATAATAATATAAAAGAGGACTACGAGCCTAAGATAATAATTTTAATATAAATAGTTAAATCATACAAACAAAAACAATCGTATATATAAACGTTTCGTACCCGATCGGGTCATTTTCAATGTTAACAAAAATCAGTTATGAATTTACTTACATTAAAATATAAAATAACATATAAATTAAGTTAAAATCTGAAGTATTAAAAATTAATTATGTCTCTGAAACCTAGGCGATCGCAAGGATGTGAACGCCTTGTTAGTCCATACAGTATTTAGTAAATTATAATTTAAAATCTTCATGAGCATCAAATAATTCCTTTTACTTTCTATTGTTAAAATGACTACTTCTTTTGCTGTTATCAATCAAGGTATATATATTATATTATTGACATTTACACATTAATCTAATTGTTAATATGTTATAATACTTTGATTTTTAAGTTTTAACATAATATAATTTGCGAATCTTATTAACATTTACACGTGAATTTAATTGTTAATAAGTTATAATACTATTTTTAACAGAATATTGTTAACAGACCTTAACTTAATTTATATGGTATTTTATATTTTAATGTAAGTAAATTCATAACCGATTTTTGTTAACATTGAAAATGACCCGAGCGAGTACGAAATGTTTATATGTACGATTGTTTTTGTTTGTATGATTTAACTATTTACATTAAAATTATTATCTCTTAGGCTCGTAGCCTTCTTTTATATTATTACTTATTTAAGTATTTTCATATCGAGTAATCTGGAGACACTGAGGCTGAGTGCCATTGAATTTATGAAAAAAACTTAATACAGTACATTTTGCTAGATATTTACATATTTAATTAAATTGAATTCACGTAAATTGCATATAGAGATTATGAAATATAGAATGGTAAAATGAATTCCTGAAAGGTGAGGGAAAAGAGCGAGTCTCAAAGGAAACGTGACGTCATTGGAACAATTTATACGACAATTCGGCCGTAACCCCTAAGGGGGTGGTATGCAATGGTTCTGAGAGCATATTCAGACAGGAGTAAAACCACGCGACGGCGGGACATAATTGGCCGTAGAATTAGCAAAGGGGCTTCGCTGTTTCCCGTCTTGCATGCGGTGGACCGCCGAAAGGATCGACTGTCTGTCTTCCTCTTCCTCACTTGCTCTCATCTCCGTCGCTCGTAACCGCCTGACGAGCACGAAAATTTCGAAAACGATGAGAATGGAAATGGACACGCAGCTACCCTGGGCCTCTAACTGGTTTACCGAATTACGTCGTGGACGAGATTGGATTTGACTCCGTCGTGGTAGCTAGTTTGTAGCTCGTGTCGAGCACAACTGAAGCGGATGGGAAGCGGGAGACAGACACTCGGTCTTCGAACACGAGCAATTCGCCAAAATGCACGTCGTCTCTTGTCTTCGTTCTAATCGACCTCAAGAAAACGAAGAGTCGATAAGGTCGTGTCTCGGTCGCGTGAGGAGGCAATCTCGCGGAATTAAAGTGTCAGACCGAGTGGAGTGCGAAAGCGTTCTATCCGAAACTTGGATTAAGCTGTAACTTTTTTTGTGTCTTCAGGCACGTAACTAGGATATAAGATAATTAAAAAACAGTAGAAAGGAATGTCCAAAATGGAGCTATTCATTGCGACATTATCATAACTTTGCATGAAAACAAAGGGCGACTTTGTAATTACTTAAAACCTATATAATGTGAAAAGTAAATTACGCAAATTTTAATTTTAATTTACGTAGACATTTAAATATTTTTAAAAAATTTCTTTTTGTGCTTTGAGACGCAATAATTATCTTTAATTGTATTTCATATAGCATTGGTTTTTAATAACATCACACACTGTTATCGTGATATGAAAGAGACGATCGTGATTAATCAGCAAGGTGAGGAGAATATTTTGCGGAAATTCGACGGCTCGTGAGAAATCACCCCATCATCCGTAGAACTCGATAGAAGGGAAATATTCCCGCGACAAATATTCCTAAATTGCGTGTAAATATCTCCTGTATCGGATCTTCAGGTGGATCCTCAGACAAGGAGCAGATATCCGCAGGGGATATTCGAAATAGAAGTGGCGCGGGACTTCGTCGGGAGATTCTGAATACCATAATATCTTTTCATATCCCGCGTGCAAATATTGGAATTTGAGAAATTCTCTGAATTCGTCTTTTTTGTAAACTGAAAACACCATCATCGCAAAAAAATCTCAAAGCGATATGTATTTAAGAAAATACGTATCTTATTTGTTCAATTCAATTCTTACCTAAATATATTTAAATTTTCTTCATTAAAAAAAAATCTATTTATGCCGTAATGATTTGATGACGTATAATTTCAAATGTAAGACACGCAAAATTCAACTACAATGAAAAAGGAACTTTACATATTTCAACTTTCACGCGCAATTATTGTTTGAGCAATTTTAATTATTACAAAGCTTGGCATGGCAAAAGAACGCTCTCATATTTTCTCCATGTCGCTTTTAATGACTACACAGCGGAAGATACATTTTGCCAGTCGGCGGAGAATCTGGGAAAAACATCTCGCGGCGTCGTTCGACGATAATTATCGCCCAGGCACGGTTGGCTTAATGAAATAACTTGGTAACTCCCTCCCTCCTGTGTACAGGGGCCGCGGCCGGCCGAGTCTGTCATTGCCGTCTGTTTGACCAAATACAGGAAATCAAGCCGACCCAGCGAAGCGCGCGATTCGCGATACAGCGTACCGAGGGAGTCGCTTCGGCTCGGCGTCACATCGGGATAGACGGATCGCTAATGAAGCTACCCGTTCGCCCGTGTGCCCATAGTGTCCTCCATCGCTTTCCTATATGAGACAGGATATTTATATAGGCTGCTCTACCGTGAAATCGGAACGCTATAAAGAAGTGCACTTTAACGACATTACGTAGATGGTATCTGATTTCTGATGTTTGCACATCAGAAGACGTATCGAACAAAGAAATACGCGCTTACATACTGTACCTGGTATCTTAAACGTCTTTTTCTCAATTGATTTATTAAAATATTTATATGACATTCTTTTATAAGTGCCTATAACGGTCAAAGCTAAATCTTTAATGCTTAAATAATTCAATGTGAATTATTGTATATATACTATATATGTACTTGCATATATACTATATTTGTAGTCCTTCAAACTACTGCGCGCCGAATTGATTTTCCGGACTTATAAACGCAATTAAACTACTGGAATAATATCACAAATTAAATTAAATTGACAAGCAATTCTTAATAATTTTTTATGCACAATCAGGCATCACATTAGCAAGATGTTAATGTGCTGAAAAATTGTAAATAAATTTATTGCGAAAAATATTACCTCGGCCAGGAGACGAACCCGGATCTCTTGTATATAACTGGGAATTAAAGCTATGATTAATAGCTTATACCTCATTCGATCAGATTTTCAAAACGCAATCCAACGTTCTGCGATTCATGTGTGTCATAGATCTCTCCACAATCTTCCCTCAGGTGTGCAGGGAGGACTGCTATTGAGTCTCCCCGACCTCGCGGATTCCCGACGACCGTTACCCTCCTCGTGGCATCCCTCTCGATGCACCCTTCAGAGGCTGCACGGCAATCGTTTGCATATCTACCGTCCGTGGCACGGCGCGTTCCGCAAAGGGCAGCCAAATTCTATTATCGAACTCTGGCACGCGACGGTGATCGGGAGGGATCTCTGATAAGTGAGCGAATTAGAAAAAGAAGAAGGGAATTCGAGCGATGAAAATGGCGTACGGATTGCTCAGTTTAAAGAGGAAGGTCAAGCAGTAATTGCTGTTATTAATGTCGTTAAGTGTTGCTGATACATCCAAATGAAACAAAAATCAAAACTTTAGTTGAAATTAAAGCAGAACATTTACGGGACGCAAGCGTTATCAAGTAATTATAAATCTTTGGATTTCATGGAGCACGCTAATACAATTTGTGGTGATTTAATTTAAAGTCACGGAGTTATTCAATTAAAATCACAGAAGATATAGGTAAAACTTTAAGAAGTAGAAATGCGTCTTTTAAGACCGGCGTATTAAATGATATAACGCGGGGACAAGTTGAATGGGTAACATCGAATAAAGATAAGGGAAGACTAGGCGCTACCTGTTTCAAAGGCCACATAATTGCATTCAGATAGTAGCCAGACTTCTAAGTAGCAAGTTGCCCGCTGTCCAACGTAATTAAAACTTTTGCCTCACAACGATCTCAACCGTTTCATTTCGTGCCGCTCATCGGTCGTCCTTTCCATAATACTTAAGACAGTTAATTATAAGTCAGTGCCCTTACATCATCATCAGCAAAGGAATTTGATTATCAATTCTGCGCGTTATACATTTCAATAAAAAAAAAGTATATGCGTCACTCAAATTTTACATGATATAGTCTCTTCCGAGATAATTTATCAATCACTAGTAATCACGAATTAATCCTTCATCAACCATGTGAAATTTGCCTCTTATGTCAATAATATGAGTCTTTAAACTTCAATACAGATTTTTATATCGTTTCAGATTGTACAAAAATTTAAAAAAATTCTGGCATACTTACAAAAGTTTTAACAACGAGATATTATAGAAATCGAATTTTACTTATCTTTTACAGATTTCAAATTTAAATTTATCTATCAGATTTCAAAAATATTGATTGTGTCTTCAAAGTCCAACTTAGATAGGAAAGGATTAAACTTCACGTATGATTACAGGAAAGGCAGCAAATGCACTGCCAACAAATAGCAATGCAGTCATTTAATCATAGAATGATTTGATGTACGAATCAAACGCTGGCTTTCCTTTCAGGATCGCAATCGGGCCTAATGAGGGAATACACTTTCGCGAGGACGTGACTAAAGGGCGCGTGATGTAACATCAGCAGCGTCAGCAACGATTCGAGCTCATTCTTCAAATGAGAAGCCCAGTCTTTCTCGGCACGTTCGTAGGCGTCGTGAGAAAAGTCGTGCATGCATGTGATGTGAACACAAGGGGCGTACGATCCCCGCTTTTTCGAAACAGCTACAAACGTAATTCGCAATGACGTGGCCTTGTAATCACGTGTCTTGAATCGAACAAATGTACATAAAACCTTGCACGAAGTACTCTATATCAATAGGCCTGTTCTTTTTGGCTGAACTTTTGCACAAGTTCATCTTTCTTTCTTTTCTCTCCAGGAGGAAAGAAGAGAAAGAAAGATGAATTGGTGCAAAAGTTTAGCCAAAAAGAACAGGCCTAGTATTTTATGACATTAAAGGTAGGAAGATGCAAAAACCTCCTTATGAAGAAGTATTATCGATATTTTTGTCTTAACCAAAATGAGATTGCAAGCTCTCTTGATGTACCATCTTCAGCTTCTCGGAGAGAACAAAGTCCCGCGAAAAGGCAGTGGAACGGGAAACACGGACGCCTGCAAAAGAAGAGGGATTCGAAGAAAAGGCATGGGTGCTGGATGCTGTAATGTAAATGGGAGGGTGACGCGTACGAGGGTCTCGTAAGAAACGCTTTCTCTTCTGCCCCCGTCTTTCTTTTTTTTCTTTTTCATATTTCGTGAGCTCGTTCGAATCCTTTGCGTGAATGAAAGTCTTGCCCCGAAAAAAATGAATTCAGTTCAAGAAGACCGCTGGTCTTCGGACAACGCTGATCCTCTTCCTGCTTTATTCCCGCTGCCTCTATTCTCGTTCGCGAACAATCGTTATATTTATTTTTGAACGACCATTGAGCTGCGTTTGGCTATTATTCTTCGCGCGTGACAGTAGAACATTTTGACTTATTTATTAGACTTCTTTCCTCATACAATTTTCTTCTTTCAAAAGAAGACGGGACTTTTATCACGCAAAGAAGATATGTGACCGTCATGGAGAAAAAGCGAACGAATTTTTTATAATAATATAAATTCCTCTTTAAAATCATTCGATCTGTCAGTATTTCATAATTAATGATCGCAATCTGTGCAGCAATCATTTTTTTATTTTAATAACTTCTTCAATAACGATCGCTTCCAATATAAAACCAATATAAAAAGAAGCTCATTAGTTTTTCATTAGACATTTTATTAAATAAATAGCAATCCGAATATCTATATAAATTAAAAAGCAATATCATCTTTCATCGTCATAATATTAATTCTTTCTTCCAAGCTTTCTTCAGCATCGACAAAGTTATTTGCGAAATAGGACAGGCACTGTTTCTGTCAGAAACATTTCATCTTTTTGCTTCGTTCGTCACGCGATTGTATTATATGGCGTCCATAGCTTGGAACACTAAGAGAATCTTCGTGTTCCAAGCGATACTGGTGTGGTGCAATAGAAAAATGTCGACCATTATTTTTCTACGGCTCTTCATCTCCCCGCTACGATTCATCTTCCGAGGCATCTTGCAAAAAACACAACGAACTGTCGATCTAAGAAAAACTTTCTGGCCGTTATGCTTCGATCAACCGATTGTACGGGCAGTTGGACGCAAGTACCTGGAAAAATTTTCAAACGAGTGCGCGAAGTGGACCTTCGCACGATATGGTACAAAGTGCGCTCGTCCACGAAACTCTCTTCCTCCAAGTTTTTCCTTTCTTTCCGTGAGTACTTTTATCTCCTCCTTTCATACACGCAAAAATGGGATTAGGTGCTCAAGAAAAGTTAGTTATAAGATCGATACGGAAACCGGAGAAGAAAATCTCGCAAGACATAATCGAACAAATCGCATCCGTTCATACCCTAATACCTTTCATAAAAGGGAAGAAAATTCTATTATCATGTTTCCAGGTTAAAAAAGAAACTCTCGCTTTACGTAATAGTTTATTATCGAATCATATTTGCTGAATCTAATATTTGTTCATTACTTAAGATTGACTCGAAAGATATTTGTTAATTACTCGAATTTAACTCACAAAAGAGAATATTAGTCGACTGATGCATCTTGTGTACAAAGGTCGAAAACAAACACTTTCGTCCAAACAGGAAGTATTAGATGGAGAGTATCCCCTTTCGATCTGGGAATTAACCCGAGTTCATTGGCGCGTAATTAGGACATTAAAAAAAGATAAGAATCTTTTTTTTTTTTCAGGCGTATTTTGCCTCGTTGTCAAGAAAGGGCAATTATCGAGAAACGAGTGAGATTTGGAGATTATTGATCTTGCTGCGAGTTTTCGCGGCCGCTCCTTTGTCGACGCGAATAATTAACTGCGCAGTATATTAGGACTGTGCTTGAACGAGATTGATGCTTCGTTGAAAGGCTTCGTTGAAATCGTTTCCATGGAAATAATTGAGGGGGCAACGGGAATGAATAGGACCGATGCGACGCTGGGGAGATTTGAAATATTTGCGTTCTCTGAAAAACACTAATTAATTCCAAAAATTTCACATTAGTATCGTAGGCATATTCACTATCGTCGTGGCGAATTCATTGCCTTTTTATGGCTGCCGACATCAGGTAAAGTTCAAAATTTGAAGTAGGTCAAACGCTTGCGGAATTTGCGGAGCTGAGACAGTTTTATCTGCGATAGTTTAATATTGCAAAAAAGAACAATACTCTATTGGTTTGAATTCAATATTATTATCACAAAGGTACTATATGTATACAAATATCCAGGGTCGGTTGTATCTAAAATAAAGTTATTTAAAGTAAAAAATATAAAATAAATTCCAGAAACCTATTAAATATTTTAAATATAAAATCATAGTAAATATATATTTTAAATAAGAAAAATAAAAAAGTGATATAATTTTATTATTTTAAACAACTTTTTCTGACTTCTATTTCCTATTTAATATTTAAAATAAATTTTCAAAATCTGTTTTATATTTTTATTTTAAATAAGTCGTATATCAGTTTTTACCGACTCCTACGATTTTATATTTTAAATATTTAATAGATTCCTGGAATTTATTTTATATTTTTTACTTTAAACAAATTGTATCAGTTATTTTTACCGAGGCGTGTAAAAATATCCTTTCTAAATCTTTTGGAATGAAATCTCACTCCAAAAAACTGAAAATTGAGCCAGTCTTGCAAAAAGAGTGAAAACATTTTCACTCTTAAACAAGAATGGCAGATTTTTACTCTTTAGAGAAGATTTCATTCTTTTGAAGTAAGATTTCGCTTTTTTAGAGTGAAAGTCACTAAGGAATGCAGTCTCATTCCAAAAAAAGGAGTGAGATTTCATTCCTTAGGAATGAATCTCACTTTAAAAGAATGAAATCTTACTCCAAAAAATGTGAAAATCTGCCACTCTTGTTCAAGAGTGAAAAGTTTTCACTCTTTTTTCAAGACTGGTTCAATTTTCACTGCAAGAGATTTATTTAGGGAGTCACAAAGATACTACATATAAATACATAGTCATCTTTAACGTTCCTACGATAAAAAGACTATATGAAGATCGAGATAACAGACCCCTCTGTTGACACATTTCGCACGTCACGATAGCCACACGTATGAAGACATGAAAGTAGTTTGTCAGCGTGTCGACATCGTCGAGTCGATTGGACAGGAACCCTTCCGTAATAATGTATTCGCACAGTTTACTTCCAGCAGTGGAATAAATCGACCCCTGTGGACCCACTTGAAACCCCTTTGATATCCAACGCAAACGTCTCTTTGTTCTCTGATACACGAAATTTGTCAGTGACCTAGCCACGCAAGTTCGCCTGATTTTGCTTGCAGCAAGGTTTGTCATTGTGATTAAAATTTTTGAAAAATCCATTATGTAACGTTATAATATTTTATCCAGTTTTTGCTAACGTTGTTAATTTCCAATGTCACGAAGAAATATACGTATCATGCAAAAGAAGTGCCATGTGACTATTGTTCAGTTTCGCGCGCGGTTCATATCATTGCTGAAGGATGAGTCATACTCTTTCTGTCTGTTTTTAACCCGTCGTGGCGTTGGAGGCATCCGGGGCGTCGCGAGGGGTTGGAGTTTAATCTAACAACCCCTAGCTCACTTTGCATGGCCAGGGACGGCTCTACGCGGAAAAGGGAGGGAGGGAGGAAGAGAGAGAGAAAGCTGTCCACAAGGGGTGCGTTTCCCTGACTGCCCCCAGGGCAAACTACCGCGATAACCTCGGACGAACTTCTGGTATGAATAACGTTTGCCATGAATTATCATTACACGGCACGAGCCTACGCATCTTACGTCAATCCTACTAGGGTAAAGGTCAAGCGAGATTAAGAATCTGCGATAAGCCAACGAACATCAAAGACTCGTAAATGAATACAAAGTGAAAAAGGTAATAGGGATTTAATCGAATCGTCTAAAAAGCAACGCATAATACATTTTTTTAATATATAATTATTAATCACAGATACGATTTCACAAAATGGTAAGAGATATTTATTAATAATAAGAATAAAAAGTGATTTTATATTTTTGATGACACTGTTTGGACGTGACGAAATCGGTTTTCTATATGACGCTATAAAGTAACGATGTGACACACCGCGTTTGGCGATATTCGTACAACATTGATGCACTTTCAGCAATTCACGAGGATGCGACTCGAATATACCCCCGAGGGTCATATCCGTTCCTGAAATGGCAAAGCAAGGTATCTGTCGGGCTATGTTGGCCGCAACGTCCCAAGGTTCTCGACGCCCGGTTTGCTCATCTGAATTTCGATCACGCAGGATTCGAGCCGAGTGTGACGTCATATTCGAAACACATCTTGGAGAAGTCGACGCATACGTACATCCGAAACGCGTACGCATGCACACCTGTGGACATTGACCCTGTAAGCAGATCGCTGAGAGGGTCGTTGTTCTCTGAGATATTCGGAGGTCTGCATTGATTTCGTATCATGTTCATCTGTAGAATTTTAAAACTTGAGCGGTTTCTTTTCACATCACACACACACGCAAAGCCCGGTGGCGTCGAATGTCAAGAGGAAAGCAAGATCGGTAAAACGAACCATGCGCATCGTTCTCTGCCTCGGGTGCCACCCTAGTTCTGGTGTCCTGTGTCTGTCGATAAGGCGAGACGCGTGCAAAGCGTACACGAAGACTACTGCAAAGTTTAAGGTAAACGAGCTTTGGACAAACGAGCCTCGTTTAATCTTGAACTTTTCAAATTGCTACCATGAAATATTTTCTCTTTATCCAACTTATAAGTAGAAAAAAATTTAAGACGGTAACTTACTTTAGCTTTATTGAATTTTTAAAAAACCATAAAGAAGAGGAGGAAAAAGAGAGTGAGTGATTTAAAATGATTTATAATTAAATATGTATAATATAATATATAAATAATTATAATTGTTACGATTACTTTCCGTTACGAGAGCAATCTATATGTTTTAAACGTAGCATGAATTACAGTCACTTAGCGCAAGTTTTCTTTACTTATATTCATAAAGAAACACAGTAAGTAGCATACAAAAATGCTAAATACAAACGTCAAAGGCGCATTTCATTCGGAACGCAAAGCGTGAATTCTGTCGTAATCTCCACAAGTAGCGCTATAAGCTCTCTTTTGGAAAATCTCCGGTCTCTTAAACGATTTCAATGCTGAAATTCATTCTTTCTTGCACGACGATCATTCGCGGATGTTTGCTTACGCTTGCGACGCTTTACGAGCTCAAGAATAATTTCTCAACGATCTACCCTCGATGGTTAGGAAGCTTTAAAAGCTTTTACGACACGGCTGAGTCCTACCCTTCGCCCTTCCATCTGGCGGAAGCTAATTAAGGCAAGCGGGGAATGCGAGTTGCAACTGCAGGAAACGCGTGCTTCTCGGTCCAGAATGGATCGAGGAGGTGAGAATTCCGCCCTCCCGGATACCCGCAATCACGACCGCCGTCTCCGTGAGCTTATCGACGTGGAAACACGAGACGCGATTCCGGAACGCGATATTCCGTATAACGGAAAGTTACTATGAGAGAATGGCTACGTTCAACGGAGAAAACTAATCAGTGAGCGCTCAGTGATTCTCTAATATGGTTGGTTCCTACACTTAGATCTAGCGAAGATCTAAAGACGAGAACCAATCATATTAAAGAATCACTGATCAGTTTTCTCTGTTGAACGCAGTCATTCGAGCGTCGCTCAGCGGGACTTTTTGATGTGTCGTGACGATAAGAGATGCATCGCTAGGGATGCACTGGCTGCTTGTCGATGGATCGAGAAATCATTTTTCAAAAATCACAAGAGGATGGTACGATGCGTCTGGTGGCGCATCGTCCCTTTCTCTCACAAACATGTTTAGCACTACATATGGTACACGGCACAACCTGGCTAACGACGCATTCAACAGAACGGAGTTACATCGAAAACGGACGAAACATGGTCGGCATGTGTCACCGCGCACGCGGTAATTGCTCCGTACACGTACACGTACGACGTAATTAGTTCATAATTGAAACCCTCGGCAACTGTGAGGTGAGGGCTATTCGAGCATAAATCGCCACGGAGGTAGTAATCTTCGTCCGAAATACACGCTGAATTATTACTAGTGCTATTAACGCGTGGTGACGCATTCCAACTAGGTAGGTTGTACAAGTTGTAATGAGTGCGTTCAGCAGAACGCAACAGTTTTGCAACTGTTTTATGACTGTCTGCTGAACGATCCTAAATACACTCAACATGTTTACTTAGTGGTCGCTATAATTTCCAGCAAACTAAAGGTACGCTGAGTCTCAAACAAAATGTTGATCAAAATGGCTGCCCCCAATGTATCATTCTTTGAAACACAATATACATGTAAAACTATAATTTACAATATAGTAGACACTTTTGAAAAGTTCCGCATGCGTTAGTATTTCTATCATATAACAGCATTCAGCAAAACACTTATAAAAAATTGTTGCTGTTTTTTATTAAGCAAATTAACATAGAATTGTAATTAATTTGTTTAGAACTTTTTAATTCTACATGATATATTTTTGATCGTTTCTATCAAATTGAATTGAATTTATAAATAAATTAAAATATTACAATACAACAAAAATGTTGCATGCATATCGAATTATATATCAATATATCAAGAAGTGTTGTATTAACAATTTCTTCAGCAGTCACTTGGTCTGACATGTTTCCTTTTATTACAAAGAGTATTACTTTGCAGAGGAAGTTTTTGAAAGCAGTGGCTGTCGCTGGAGAGCAAAATTCAAAACGTCGACAGTCACCCCATCGGCATTTTCCATCCGAGCGGTCCACGCGTCTCGTCGTCACGAGGATATCCACTGGTGCTGATTCCTGCCATGTTTACGTCAAAAAGAGGAAACTTGTCACGTCGCAGACGCGTGGCTTTGCATTCCTGGACGCATCCGATTTCCATGTAAAAATTCCGAAAGGAATGGACAAGCAAAAATAACGTGCCAGGTAACGATGTTTCAGTAATAACTTTTTCTTCACTTCAATGCCGAATAACCACATTAAAATGTATCACATTAAGAAAGCAATTGAATTTACAATGTTGTCGCAGAATTAATTCTTTTCATAGAAAATCGAAGTTTTGAGTCTATAGAAACTATGACGGCGAGTCGCAAACATTCGTTCGAAGTTAATATGAATTTCCGCGAACTAAAATTGCGAATGGGAGAATCGTGGGTGTTTGAATGGAATTGTAACGCGAGTTGAAAATCGATTTCCTTGACGAGGAAGTTAGAATCAAAAAGGACGACGGCCGCTCATACATCGTGACCATCGCGAGGGTAAAAGATCGTCGAGGAGAAGAGGTTTTTGTACGAATCGTTAAACATCTGACGAGGCCAGAAGGTCGATACTTCGTCAAATGGGAGACGAAAAAAGTTGTGTAGACACGTAATATTGGGTATTGGATACCTATCACGGAGAATCGAGATATCTCGCCACATGCATACGAGCGTAGCGGGTATCCTGCTTTTTTTCGTGAAAATTTCGTTATTTCTCGCGTGATGGAAAAAGTTCACTTGCGCCATGATGGCATGATCAACTCTCTAAATTCTTTAGAATGAAATCTCACTCCAAAAGAGTGAAAATACTGCCATTCTTAAACAAGAACTTTCACTCTTTTACAGTGAGCTTTCACTCTTTTGGAGTGAGATTCAATCCAAAGAATTTAGAAAGAATAAGTGAAACATTTGAAATAAATCTGCGAATACATGTGGCTATTACGATAGTAACGAATGCGTTAATTGGGAAAGTCCTAATTGCCCACATCGTTAATTAACCCATTTAATTTTAGTCTATATTTTCGGATCCAATGGACCTGACCGTTTTCGTCAATTACGTAATGAAAATTTGTTTATAATAAATATTTATCGTAACCTTACACAATTTTAAATTACGTAATCTTATACTCCTCGGATTTTGACTTTTATAATAAAAAAAGAGAATCGTTCAATTATGTTAATTTTAAGCACAGATTAAAATACACTGAACCTGTGAATAATAGTTAAGGAAATTTCGGAGTGGAAACCGATTAGAGAGTTAATATTTTCTCACACTGGAAAATTTCTATGCACCGGTCGATGCGAGTAGATATATGCAATTAAGACATGTACAATTAGGATCCTCCTGCGGTAATAGAGTCTTACGTTGAACTTCATTTTAAACTTTCACGATTCTACTGACGTAATATCACGTCCTTATTAATTTCACTTAGCTCCTAGCATAATTCTCTGTTTCTAATTGTTAAAATAGAGAAAACAGACAAATGATCTATCATACATTCACTTCGTATATCATAAGAACGATACACCTGCAGCATCGTAGTTTAAGATCACGTGCGCGATTTGTACGCACTCTCGATTAGTAAGAGCACCCGCTCTTAATCAGCAATTTATAAGCGTCTTGGTTCTCCTCTCAGCGTCTTTTTACCCTCTCGTCGGATAATCAGCGAGTTCCCTTGAACAAATTTGCCCTTCCTGCCGGGCAGGGGCAAACACTTCGGCGAGCCTCGCTAAATCCTCAGAATACACTTGGGTAGATGAGCTCAACTGTGAGGGGGGAAAAAGGAATGGACGATTTCTTGCTTGACGATGACGCAACGCGAGTTTCTCGCGGCAATTGACCACCACGTCGCGCGTGTACAAGATCCATGGGGGTTTCCCTTAAATCTATTGTCTCGATTCCGCCGAATACTCCATTCGCCAGAAGTCTCCCTTCTCGTGCCATTGATCTATATAAGGTAGGCTTGTGCTCAGTCGATTTTACGATCGTTTAAAGCACCACTCAATTCCATGGGATCCCTCAACTTCAATTATGGATACTGGCCAATTGTAAAATAGCTCTTGGGACATGCCAGTCATTTCGGGTATGCATGAATGAGTTGAGCTGGGAGATGATAAAAATACGAAGAGAGAGGTAGAAAAAGAGGAAAAGGGAGAGAAAGAAGAGAGAGAGAGAGAGAGAGAGAGGAGTGTATAAAAGCGAATATCGCGAATATGAATGTGTTTGGTATGTTTATGATACTACTTAATTAGAATGGGGCTGTAGACAGGAGGAGAAAGGCCCACGTCACTTTCGTCGTTTCGCATTACGAGCTACTCCCTAATCTGCTCCCTAATCTCCATTAGCCTAGCAGCGTAGACAAAGTCGTATATTTATTCGGATCATATTACGTTGCTCTATTATAAATATTTTGTACTAAACGCATTAAAATTAAAATTAAATAAAATTACATATGTTTGTGATAATATTTTTTAACGATAAAGATCAACTGTACGAACTTTATACAAAAGGATTACTCTGAATACCGATCGGTTATTCCCTTGGTCTAGCTTACGGCGCTTGTTTGGGGAAATGAATCGCGTCCTTTTTTCACCTTTAATCGGCTGCTCTTGACAATACCGAAATAGAACAAAGGGTGGTGAAAGACTTAAGAATGGAACGTGAGGTGGAAGGCAAATGAGACATCGCGATTTCCCGTGTTTCCTTTTCCAAAGGAACAAATATCTGGGCGTTATTCACGATTTCGCTTCATTACAATGCAACATTGGGACAGCGGTATGATAATCAAAAGGGGGAGACCGCAACATTAGCAAGATTGATAACGGATTGTCACGGAGAAATCTGTGATGGATGTTACGCAGAGAATCTTCGCGCTTTCCTTATTCGCATCATTATTTCGCTACTTTTAAATGTTTAATATTAAAATTATATCAAATCATTCAAAAGAATCAAAATACAAAAAATAATTGGAATAAATAGATTAAATTTATTAGTTTAATGAGTTTCAAATACAACTCTCACGTTAAAGGGGAGACGTTCCAATTTGTGTAATTTGACACAGTGAAAGCTTCATTCCGCTACGTGAGTCAATAAATTAACATATCATATCTCCCGACGCATCCGAATGCATCGCAATTACAGTGCGGTGAAATTACAGGGAACCAAATAAGCTCTCTGCTTCCAATTGGGATTTCTTTATGTTCTTTATGTAATTTATTATTAAAGTTTTTGCGACGTTGCGAATAATTTTACAATATCTTCTGTATACAGTAGGTAGCACGAAAAATTGACAAATCGAACGAGACTGCAAGGAATCGAAAACCAGAGTCACCGTTAAAAAGATGCGAAAACGAAAGTCTGATAAATTATCGGAAATGCTGGTACGTAAAAAAACATTCTCTCGCTGCGACGCGAAAAAAGGTAACATCCACTCGCGGAATAATGAGAAATGGGGGTCGAGGAAAGGGCGAAGGGATGCGCACGTCGATAATGCGGAATCGTGCTTTCCGCGGGGATAAACAAAAAGGCGAGACCGAGGCAGACAGGGCATTAATCGCGAGTACGCAATCGAGTCGGAGATCGCTTTAATCTTCGCCGGTTGCCGACGTGCATGTGGACAGGTATACGCGAACGAGTGTGCGTGCACGCCCTTTCGTACGAGCTGTTCATCGAGCTTGAACCTGGATCCGGCACATGATCAGAAACAGGAGCTATGATTGCGCATTGTATGATACGTATTGACAGACGTCACGCTCGCATATAGCTGCCTGTTGAAAATCGCTGGCGGAGAAAAGATTACGGAAAAGACGGAAAAAACGACAAAACTATCGTAATTTTAACGTCAGTACGTGTTCGATTCTTTGTAACGTGCCGCTCTTGATCAGCAACATTCGCGTATAAGTATGCATCATCGTGTTATAATTTAATCGGATAATCAAACCGCTAATATACCCGCGGAATAATACACTGACAGTCGTCATTGGATGATCATTACGTCCATGAAACTTCGTATCCTCAATTATCGTCAGTAATATCTGGCTCGTACAATCCGAGGGTGCTGTCAGGTTACAGGATTCATCAGCGGAAACAGAATGGCGGGTACACGTTATCCGAGCCAACCAAGCGCAATCGTTTTTCTGTACTACAGCAGCTATCGCGACGTTTTAGTTTTTTCTTGGTTTTTTTTTTAGCATGTCGATCTTTCTATGATATACATATTTGACGATGCGATAAAAATGTAATCATAAAAACTAACATGATATTAGAATGAGACTGATGTATAATTTAAATATAATTTCAATAATAAAAAGAAAATATATGTCGTGACAATTAAAAAGATGTTATAAATTTTAATCTGTGCTTCTATAAAAGAAACGGACATATTCTCAGAAATGTTGACGTTTAAAATTATCAAACTATTTCTTCTCTTTCACAGTTAGAAGTGCTAAATTTTTGTTTCTAAAACTTTTAATACCAACATTTATATTTATCGTAAATATGTATTTGCGAAAATTATCTTTCCATGTTTTTCGTAGAAAAGTAGATAATATTCGTAATTCAACTTAAATCAAACAAATTTTTCGTTTTATAACTTTTTCTTGCTTCATAATTCCGCACATTTCTAATTAAATATAATAATAATAAATTAAATAAATAAATATTTATGTGGAAATAGACAAGTACTCCACTTTAAGCAAATATAATTACGCACTTTAACAATTAAGAAGAGACTCAAGTACCCTAAAAAAAATATGATACGCGGATGTAAAGTTTTTATTAGATATTGTACAAAGGAAATTATGTAACAGTTCTCAATTCTTTATAGCTCTATCCTAAAGAACGACCGGAATCAGTAAAACATAGACGTGCCACGATTTTTCAAGCGTTATTGAAAAACGTATCGACTCGCTGCCGAAAGCCCGTATCGCCTTTCGTGTGCATGAAGTATTCTCGATGCGAAACTCTGCCGCGAGCGACGGGTGGGTGGTTTGAGGAGGGTAAGAAAAAAGTTTTTTTTAGAGTTTCTGATCCGTGAAAAGCAGCGATTAAGCGATTTATAAGTGCAACCTTCCCTCCTATCCTTTGGACCACCCGCATATACCGCCTGCCTTCTTGCTCTCTTACGGGCCTTACCCTTTCCTGTAACCTTCTATAACCGCGCCTACTCCCTTAGTCTTTGCGATAATTCCCTTGACGTGGGGCTTTTGAGACTCACACGATACCTCGGTCGCTTTAACGCGATCCATAAGGCAAAAGCGAAACAGCCGGAACGTAAAGAAGCCGTTGCCCTCAGCAATATTACTCAACTCTAGTCTCTACGACTGCAATTGCAACGCAATTTTGAACGGTAGTTGCTCGCCTCATTGACAGTGAGGGTAAGATACTCTTAAAATTGATCTAGATACAGATACAGTTACATGTACGAAAATTTATCTAAATACGATATAGATATATATATTAAAATGTATATAGGTACAGATATCAGATACTTTAAAAGTATCTTCAGATACTCTTACATTAATTTTAGTGTAATAATGGTAAAATGTGTAAAATAATGGTAATATGTGTAAAAAAATGTATTAGTTATTAAATGAATCATTTATTCATTCATTTTTGTTACATTTAGATAATTGAAAAGATTTATAATTATCGTAAAACGATTTAGAATAAGAATTATAAGACGATATTATTCATCATTATTCATCATAGTTTTACAAACTAAAAATGCTTCAAACATTGTGTTTCCAACTTAACTATACATGCGTTAGAAATTCCACAATCTAAGATCACTGGTTGCGTTCAGCAGAAAAAGCAGCTGTGTAACTGTAAAATTCTTTAATACTGATTTGCGTTTAGATTCAGTGAGGAACTAAGGGAAAGACCAATCTAAGGGAATAACCAATGTTATAGATAGAATTTTGCAACAGCAAAGCTGTTTTTTTTTCTGCGAAATGGAATCAATCAACAATTATACACAAAATGGAATTATGACTATGCTGAGGAAATGTATCTGAAAAATGCATTTGAAATCAGTTCAGATGCTGTGTTTTTTTATTTAGATACTCGAATTTGAATGTACCTCAGATACAGGTTAGACAAAATGTATCTAACTTGTATCTCAGATACATTCAAATTCGAATATTTGTATCTGTATCTATATAAAAAAGATTAAGATTCCTACAAAATTATTTTGATGGTCCAAGAAAATTATTTTCAGATCTGCATCTAGTTAAATTTTTAGATTCTTTAGCAAAATTGCTCTTTCCGTGTGGAAATCTCAAAATGCTGAATTCTCGTACTTTCTATACTATGAATCTCTTCCTATACTATACAAATTTTATAGTACATATAAGTTTTTTTTTTAATAAAAGAAACAAATGGTTCGTCATTTCATCGGAAAACATAAAACTAGAATTACCATGACAGATTTGATCGTAAAATATCCGTCGGAAAGTCTTCGATCAGGAATAACAAAACTTCTGTTACAGAAATTTGGAACTTTTTAAAAGATTTGATTCAACGTGAAACGTGACGTTTCAAAGTATTGTTGTGAAGAACAGATGAAACTTTCTCTATGAAGAAACAACAATAGAAGCAAAGTCGTCGAAAATTCGAGAAACATGAGACGATAATGCCTATGTAATTTATAAAGATAATGTTGATTCTAAATTAAAATAATACGTTGCTTGTGTAAAAGACGCAAACATACGTGTCTCAGTCTCGAATAAATCGGAGCACTAAATGCAAATAAAACATATGGTCTGTTTTCTATTTCTGCACTAGAACTCTCTTTCTCGCTTTCGATAAATATCAAATATACATCTATCTCACTTTAAGTTTCAAAAGTGTACATTAGTTCAGCCACAGAAAACAGATCTGTACACTCACAATCATAGTTCTGGATTGAAATAATGATGCCAGCATGCTTTGTTTGTGGGATACGCAATGCAATGCAGCATACGTATTTCGATTTCGAACCAATCGGAATATTGAAGTCGAACGAAATGCAACTCGCACGAACGGACCGATTTCGGATGATCGATTCGAGTGCACGTTGACGAGAGAAAAAACCAAATTACACGGTACGTTAAAGATGTCTTGCGAGCACATCAATCTGGATCTGGCCCATAAGACTTCGATTTCGCGCCGAACCCCTCAGCTTCTTCGTGCAACTGCACCCGGGGACGCAATGACTCACGCACTTTATTGCGTCGCTTTACCGCCCACCGAAATCAATAGAGGTGACATCACGCGTGATTATCTCGGCTAAAATAGCGCGAGCTGATTCAGCCGTTTCGCAATAAAGTACACGTGGGTGTTACGCGTCACTTACTGTTAGCAGTCATTATCCTTCTTTGCAAACGATGTAGAAGAGCAGCAATTAATAACTAATAATAGCCGCGACAGGCTACACCAGGCCTTGTGCATCTTTCATCGATCATGAATGTGTTATATCGCAGATTATTCTTTTATCGTGCGCGATCTCTTTTACACAGAAGTCTATTAGAAGTCTATTATAAAATAAAAATGCTTCGAAAATATTGAAGCACTTGAGATTGAAATGCATTTCCAATTAAAACGCATAAGTTTTCATATTTCAATTAATATTGCGAAACGAGTTTTTATGAATTCGATTAATGAACTCAACTATTTTTATTCCTGTCGTTTATGTTCAAAAGCTAGGAAAGGGATTGACAAGCCACTGAGGCAAGTTTGGAATCACGCCAAATCGAGCCACGTCGTACATATAAAAATTTGACGAATCTCTGAAGTTTCTTTCCGGAAGCAACTTTCCGCACTGCAGGGATTGGAAATGGGAAGGGCGAAGGGAAGGCAGAAGTACAACGGAGAAGGGGTATAATAAGGATAATGACTTTGATAACTGGAACGCTGGATAACGACACGAGAGGAAAAGGAATTCTTTATCCCTCGATGCCCCGATGTTTGCGTTTCTGATTGGCTAGAAAGATTTGGCCACATAGCAATCCCTTTTCACATTTCCTTCTTTGTTCCTAATTCCATATCCACCTCGTCTATCCCTTTTCATTCATACTTGCTTCGTTCAAATCGGTCATTGTTAAGAGATAACACATTAAGCTTTCCTACCTTATCCCTCACTTGCCGTCTTAAGGACGCAATTATTTCTTATCTTGATCCTTATTCTTATTTTAGATCCACGTTTAGCGAAGATAAACGCGAAATAGGGATGTGATGATGTGTGAAAAGTAGTTTACGAAATGATATAGATAACTGAAGACGTTTCTCTTCTGATATATCTTCCTGTTGCATGTAAACATATATATATCTAAAAGTCTCGAAGGGACGATAACTATCTGTTCATCGGTCTCGCAAAAATAACGTTTTACAGCATTCAGCATTGTATCTGCATCGCCGAATAGAATTACGAGTTCTATACTTATCGCATCGAAAATCACGAAGCATATAGCGGGGAGTGAATACGAACCCTTTCAGTCCGCCTACCCGATTACAGACAACAACGTGGAAAAAAGCGACGCAATTTTCGAGAGGCACTACGAATTTTTTAACGCTCGAGCGCTCAAAAGTTCGGGAACGAATTTAGAGAGCTGGCAGCAAGCCGCAAAAACGCGTGCCGCAGAGAGGCATCACGCACAAAAGGAAGGTACAAGTTAAAACGAATTGCCATGAAAAGAAGGAGGAGGAGAGCGGCATTCCCGAAATGCAACAAGGGCGCTTTCGCGTGCCAAGGGTGAGAGTTGACTGTAACGTTATTCGCGTTACCTTCGCGCGTATCCGTGTATATACGTGTGTCGTATAAATATTCTTTCTCACCATTCCGTCGCCTTTCCTGAACGCAGACCCCACGCACATCACTATAAATATGTTCCGGCACTAGGCTAGCCAAGGATCGCGCAATTCCCATGGTGCGAACCTTCACCGTCAATGTATAAAGGGTCTGACATGCACAGTGTATTCCAAGACCATCGGATGTCTTTTTAGCCACAACTTTTTTTACTCAATGCACGACAAATTTTTATTTGGCGAAAATACGAAAAATACGAATTATGACTTATCCTTAGCATAAAACTTAAAAAAAACTTTAAAAAATTGAGATATTTAAAAGTATTAATTATATTAAGCACTAAAATATAAATTATATCGTCTCTCTTCTCTTCGAAAGTTTAATTTGTCAAAAGCAAATTATTTCCAATTGAATTATAGATACTTGCAATTTTTTATAATGAAAAATCAATTGAAAAGTAATAAACAATCTATGAAAAGTAGAATAAGGCTTTAAAAATCAAAGTATTTAAAAGTATTTTTTTTTTCAGCTAACTCCATAAATAATGTCATCTTTTTTTCTGAAGTTTAATTTATTGGATGAGTACAAAAATTCATGCCCGATTTATTATTCAAAATTCAAACAGCTGGTATTTTTGTAAAAAATAAAATTAAATCTAAATTTTACTCTATTTAATGAGAACAAATTTAAAAATCTGTTTTTTTTTTTTAATTATGATGGTTTTGATGGAATTATGAGGAATCAATGTCAAAATATTCTTTTTATTTAATTCGCAAAAACTCAGTAACAAAAAATCGTACGGATATTTTTTAAAAACGATTTTATAGGGAAAACTTTAAGCTTTTATATCAAGAATTTAAAAATTTTTGCAAATTTTTTTGAACATGTGACAGACCCACAAAGTGAAGAAAAAATTTCCCGTTTTGTTTAACTCATAATTTTCTATACGTAAAAATTACAAAACTCACATAAATTAAAAAAATGTAATAACCATTCAAAAGTAAAGATTTCAAGCTTTAAAATTCTTTTTTTAAATTTAAATTTCATTTATTTTTAACAAAATTGCAGCTATTTGAACTTTGAATAATAAATCGGATACGAATTTTTGCACTCATCCAATATTAGAATTAATTATTTTCAATTAAATATCTTGCAATTTTCTTTGATCAATTGTGAAATTCAATAAAATCATGAAATAATAAAATCAATCAATTGTAAAGTAATACAAAATCTGTGAAAAAGATAATCCATCAATCATATCATGGTATCTCTAATATTTTATGACGTTCAAATCGATAGTGATCGTATTTAAGGTTCGCCATATTATAAATGGGACTTCAATATTGGAATTTGCGATACACGTAATTCCACGCTATAATATTTGAGATGCTGTAAGAAAAGCACGCTTTCGAATAATATCCTAAAATTCCTTTTATTCGGTTTAATGTTATTATAAATCGTACGATTAAAATTTTTGCACTGGATATGTAAAAATAATGCGATATTTTATAATTTGCGTAAAGTTTCATCCGCAGTTTTAAAAACGTAGAAAGTTAAAATAATAATATAACAAGAATTTTCAGAATTTGTGCCATTTCGCTTTCGCAACAACAATTGCGTCATGTAAGTTTCTTTGAAAAAAAAATTATACTTATTGTTAGAGCTAACTTTACTCGAAAACATCAACGGATTACGTTTGTCAACACAAAAAGAAGATGATAATACCATTTCATATGATTGTATTGAAATACGTAACACTATTTTACTCCTTTCAAACTTTCGCGGTTTCACTAAAACAAAGCGTGCATTTCTGTAACTATGTGTGACCGAATTACCTCATTATCAACTATTCATGTAAAGACAATAACGTTTCAATTGTTCAGATATTGTAGACATAATAGGAGTATAGACCGTGCATTCCTATGAAGTTGTCATTATTAGTTTAAAAAGAGTGAGATAATTTGATTTGTACCGATCTGACTTTTTGTCTCTCTCTCTCTCTCTCTCCGTAATTTTCTTTTCTTCTAGATCTTTTTATTATAATTATCTTCTCTTATTTTTCTTATATTCATTTATATTGATTTTCTTTATTTTATTCCTTCTTTTCATTGGTTTTTATTATTATTATTATTATTATTAATTTGTTTTGTATTATTTTGTTTGTACATATTTTATTCTGCGCTGCCGTCTTTTTAATTCTCTTTCCTTTTTTGTTATGAGTTATTATATTTTTGAGAAGGCTTGACCCAGAACATTAATAAACGCCTTTGTCTATCTATCTATTATCCTTTACAGAAATCTAATATTGGCCAATTAATTTAATACTGATAAGTTTATTATTGGAAAAAGTATTAATTATTTATTTGGAATAATGAAAGCAGTAAATAACAATGCTTTTAATGCTTAAACTAATTGTAAATAATTAATTAGTATTTGTCAGTATTAAACTGACTAGTATTAAATTTCTGTGAGAAATCCAGAGTGAATTAAAGAGAGATGTTGATGCGATTCAATAATTCGTTCAATATTGCGTTTTCTTTCTAACGGAGCACAAATGCTAAGATCAGGGATTGCACAATTTATACTATTACAGTTATGATTTAGATGAGTGTGCATTGCATAAGATATATAAATTAATGTGATACATATATATCTTATACGTTGCAATTTGCAAACGTGAAATTAGAAATAAGCAAGAAACAAAACTTTGATTCCAATTTGACACGTTTCAGTTTCGGATCGGTTGAATTGTGGTTTGCAAGCACGAATCTATCGATGCTGTTACTTGATACAAGAGCTCAAAGTTTCATTGCTTGCGAAATAGAACGTTCAGTAGTTGAGTGCTAAGCAATTCTAATCGGAATGCAGAAGCTTTTGAACGACACAATCGATATGCTCAAATGAGACCACACACACATACATGCCAATGGAATTCACGTATGTGTCTGTGTAGCACTCAAAAAAGAAGTATTTAATTTTGTGATATTAAAATGTTTTATTCTCTTGTCTCCACTTTTTTAAACACTTGAAGTAAAAAACGCAGTGTTTTAAATTTAAACACATAGTATTTTGTCTATTGAAAAAGTTTAAAATTAAAACATCTTCAACTGTTTAAAAAATAGAGACAAGAATAAAACATTTTAATATTTTAAAATTAAATACTTTTACAGTGAGGCAGTAAAGTTTTTGCTATTTTTTTTTCTCTGGATACAGTATTTGTAATATTTCCATATTTTTTCTTGAGTATTAACACATTCTGTCGCCAAAAATAGCTAATAATATTTGTCAGTTTTATTTAATTGTCCAAGACACAATGACAATTTATGTTAACAAATAACAAAAGATCTATATTCAAAGAAGAATTATCATAAAATAACTATAAAATACGTGCAAATATAATATTACTTCATTCCAACTTTAAAAACATACTTTTCTTTATTTAATAATATAAAAGTAATATTTGACTGTTACAAATGTAACAGTCAATTGTCACTATTTGTGTCCAAAATTAAAATATTTTCTTCTAATATTTTCTTTGTTTAAATCATTTTCTTTCTTTCTTTTAAAACATATTTTTAAAAAACATATTTGCCTTTACATCGTTACTATATTGGACTATCCAAGTACGCAAATATTATTTATATTATGCAATATAAACAATTTTTATCGAGCTCTCATTATTCAAAACAAATTACAATAAAAACCGGGCTAATTAGAGCTAATACACGGTTATTATTTGTACTTAACAATTATGACATTGATTAAGAAGAGCTGTGCTCATAATGCAATGAGGAACCACTCAAGGATTTTGAAAAAGCACTTACATTTATTTGAGAACGATCGGAATTAAATGTGAATATCCTGAAGATGGCTGTAAAGAACAGCCGAAACGTTGATTATACATATTATGAATAAATCTGTATAACAGACACAAATAACAACCGTGTATTAGCTCTAATTAGGCCGGTTTTTATTGTAATTTATTTATAATATGCGATTAATTTTGTCATGTTTCATTGAAATGGATTCTATTTATATCACGTTACGTATATCAAATACAATAAATAATTTTGTGAAATGATATATGAGAGAGCAGAAAGAGAAAGGAAATCTTTTCAGAATAATGTTTGCAAAATACTGGCAATTCGTTCGACATATCGTAGATATGTATATTCTATATTTATAGAGAACCATAAATGCGATACCTCGCTGCAGTTTCCTGCCAGCGTGCAACATCTCACAAACAAGCTTTAAAGTTGCTCGTGTTAGCACAAAACTGAGGAAGTTGAACTCTGTAGATCGTTGTCCTATATGTTCATACAAACTCCCATTGACGTTTCAGTGAAACGCAGCCTAGCGCTCTGGGATGCAATGTAGTAACACGCCAATGCAATTATCCCCTCGAGATCCGAGTTTGTTCAACATTCATCAGCGTACGCTGTTTTACCTGTGGTTAACAACATTTTCGAGAATAAAGATTGTTCAACCTAGAGTCAGCATGCATTTTTAACAATGCGAACTGGAGCGAACGAGGTAAATTTTGTGATAGCGCAAATCGACGATTTTCATCGAAATTTAACAAACGAGAGATATTATCGATTATTTTATATATAAATATATATTTATATATAATATTTCTGTCGTGTTTAAGAAAAAGTTAAAATCAATTTACATAAGAAAAAGAATACGAAATGTCTCGACGTCAGTATAATACTATTTAAAGATTATCGAACTACGCAGCACTTGCCAACGAAGCAAATTAATAATTTCTTCGATGTTGTAGAAAGAATAGTTATCAAAATTGATTTCACAACGAAGCAAATTCTCCGGCAAAAATAAAAAGGCTCTTCTGACAGGACTGCACTACTACATCCACGTGTTCGCGAATGCTGCTTTCACCGCAGAAGCTATAGATAGCGTTGTACCTCTCAAAAAAGCTTATAATTTCCTGAGAGCAATCTGTAAAATCTTTTCGACCTCGGAAAAAATTAAAAAAAATTACTTTTCGAGATATGATCAAAATTGCCAGCATCTCACAGCTGATTCACAACTCGAATTCTGCTCGAGGATCAAAATTGGATTTGAATCGATCAAATACGATCGGAGATGTGGAAGATGAACGTATGTTTACACCGATAGGTCGACGTGTGTACGTGCGGTGACGAAACGTCGCGTCGTTAGCTCGGTCTGGGAATATACAGAGCAGCACGATCCCGAAGGTAGCTGAAATGGACTCACCTCTCTGCCGACTGGATGCAACCACGGGGCTTCAGACTCAGGGCTCGCAGCCGGCGCTGATCGGATAGCACTGCGTGAATGTTAAGCACAGGTGGCAATATCTCCGATGGCACGGCTACGCCGCTCGAGTGGTCGGTGTGGACTGCAGAAAAGCCCGCAGATGATATCAGAGACCTAGGGGAGCACCGTATGACATCATCGCCGGCCAATCCGCACGAGCTTACCGGGGCGCAAGCGCCGCCACCCTCCCGGCGCCGAGGGTGCTTGCGATATATCGCAATCGATTGCATCCCCGACTTCGCGCCCCCGACAACGGAGCTCTCTGCTGGCGAGACTTCATTCTCGGCTTTGAAATGTGGCGCCAAGTTTGTAGGCGCTGCGACATCAAGCAGTTTATATCCTTGGTTTTCCAATCTTATCGAATCTTATCCAATCTTATTAGAATTTTCTGTTAATTTTCTTCTTTACCACTTTTTCTCTTTAGAAATACTTGTAAAAGAAGTGTTTAATTTCAAGACATTAAAATGTTTTATTCTTATCCCTAGTTTTTAAACACTTAAAAATGTTTCAGTTTAAAATTTTTTCAATAAACAAAACACTACGTATGGATTTAAAACACTAAAATGTTTAAAATTAAAATATCTTTTATTATTGAACGTTTGTTTTGTAAAGATGTTTTAAGTGTAAACACTTTAAACATTATACTTTTTACAGTGAAAATAGTGGAATGTATTTTTGAATTACCGGTTGTTAATCTAATAGCTATTGGATCTGTTAATCTTATATAAATTAATTTGTTTATCAATAACTTCTCTTTTTTACACATTGTAAAATTTAGACTTTTAATTGTTGACATCAACACTTGCCAAAAAATTAAAAGCAAAAACGTTAATATAGAATCTAAAACTGTGTGCGTTGTATCGCTACGTCTCAAATGAAGTGTATATAATCGATTTGTCAGACTGACAAGCTTGACAAGAACATATGTGACCTCTGAGCGCGAACACATCGTGGATGCCGCTCACTACATTGTCAAGACGCAACGCGGACAGATAATAGATATCAAGCCAAACACATGATCGTATAAATCTTATCGGAGTAGTGCTCGGATAAAAGCGTTTCGCACACATCGCGTTGCTCCTCGCCGGGCCTCGACATAGACAACAGGTAAGCTTCTTTGTTGTTCACCGTCGTCGCAGCAAGCCGAGCTGAAATATGTAAAATTATTCCTGGATCTTTGCACGATCCTGAAACCTTGCTGGCGTGGCGTTTTCGATGCTTCGTATATCCCTCAGGTACTCATGTATATCCACTCGTTTACAAGCTCGTGACGCAAACATTCGCAGCTGACTGCACAGGTGCGAAGAAGGCTTATGGAGGGACATTATCATACTCGTGAATACAAAAGTTTCCTTTGTGAGACGCGAGATTGCCGCGCGAGAAAGCAGGTCGAGCTTTCAACTGCCTCCGAAGAATGCTACAAACCGGCAGCACATGAAAACGCTTAATTTCTTGAAGAGAGTTGCCTACAGCAACTTTCAACAGCAAAAAGTTTCGCTGCGCGTGTTCTCTTTTATGAACATAAAAAAGAATTTGTAAACACGCGCGTCATGTACAAGATGTTCCCTGGTTAAACCGCCAAACTTAAAATATAAATTTATAGGAAGAACTCAAAACAAATTTTCCTCTAAAAATTTTCTCACAAACGCTTCGTTCAACGAGATATCGACTTCTTTGTTTAATTATTACATTTTGATTATTGCAAAAGCAATAAAGAAGATAAACCTAAATTATTTCAATATTATTCATTCCTATACTCGTAGTTCTGTAACTTTGTTAATGTTAATAACATTTGTAACTTAATTTTAATTATCATAAAAGCAATAAAGGGGATGTCTAGATTATTTAGACATTATTCATTCCTATATATATTCTGTGAGTTACAGAATTAGAAGAATGAATAATTTCAAAGTAATCTCCTTTGCTTTTACAATAATCAAATTATTTAATTATAAAATATTTTTGTTAAAAAAATATATATGTAATGGCCTTCGGCCTTGAAATAATCATTGCAGCTATCGATGAGAGGACGAGTAACTGACTGACATTGTGCATCTCTAATTTCTTTCCACGCTTGCATTATGCTCCGTTTTAACAAATGAAGATCATTAACGGGTACTTTATACACTTTATGCTTCAAAATAAACAAGACTAAAAATTACTTTGATATTGTTCATTCCTTTAGTGTTCTGTAATTTAAGAAGTTAATATTTCTTAAACCAGAGCTGGAATTTAGTTGCACATTTCAGCCGATTTTCAGCTTGGTTCCTGCCCCTCACTTCACCAACCCTCGCGCAGCCTAAATGCCGATCGGTATAAATCCCAGCTCTGTCTTAAACAGCGTTTGTGAACAAACTTCGAGGGGAAAATTTTGTTTGTTTTGAGGTCCTAAATTCATATTTTAAATTTGACGGTTTAACCCAGGAACGTCTCGTATATTATTAATAATTGTGATGGAAAATAAATATTGTAAGATTTCCTGGTCGATTTTTGTCTGACGTAACACATGGCGGATGGCAACAATTTATGGAAGCATTCATCAATTTCAGAAAAGCGTTCTACCCTCTCGTCAAACAACAAGATCCTGATATCTTCCAAATCGATTTTACATTCCGTGACTTCGCTTTAGCTATGTATAAAGGGAGCTGTGTGTATTCCGCGTATTTATGAAACTACGAGCGATACATGCGTGTCTACACATGCTGAAGTCTGTTCCCTTCGAATTCACGCAAAGGTAGTATGAGGAATGGTCGAATTATGCGACATATTGCACGGTTCGAATCCGCCCTCACGAACATAGTCGGATATTCGAGAAGAAAAAGCGGTGTTTATAAGCAAGGGAATTTGTTTCGACTGACTGATTGCGCATTGCTTTGTGCTACAAAGGTGGATATGTTATTGGATATTGAAAAGTTCAATTTGAAATGCGATCAGCCATCGAAAAATATTCGCCAACGTATGCATTTGATTCAATTGGGAAGTAATTTATTTCGATTTTTATTACTATCCTAAGAGTTTAATAATTTCTTCGTGTGAAAAGCTAACCAGGTCATTACGGCTATATTGTTGATAGGATTTCGAGTGAGATCGATCATGCTCTGCGTAAAAGCTGGAAATATGCTCGAATCAATCACAAAGCTAGTCGCAAGATTAAGCTGCACAACGACTGTTAGTCTCCTTTATTGATCAGGAATGCTTTACTGCTCGCTAAAATTCGCTGCACGACCTTTTGGGGTGATTGGAGATTAGAAGGCTAATGTGTGGATAGCTCTAGCGCTGCGGAGGATATACGAAAGATAAATCAGCAGTTTTAGGAACGACTATTACAGCACGGCAGGAATCGAAACCGTATAACCACAGTTTTAGATGCTGAAGGTATTAATATTAATAATATAATATATAGGGCAGAGCGGGGCTTTTTCGTTTCCATTTCTCGCGATAACGTTTATGTTTGTGAACAGCACACGTTGATTATTTAAAGATTGTGTTTGTACTCTCACAGAGCAATCACATGATTGCTCTTTATAATATAATGTAATTGTAAGCACATCACTGCAATGAGACATTGTTTGTCATCGTAAATTTTCGTATTACTCTAAAATTGAAACAGACGGAATAATCCCGTCCTACCCTATTATTAACATATTTATAATTTTATAATTTATGTATTGCATGTAAAATGCATGTAACATTAATGTACATCCTCAAAGTAGAAACATAAGCCAAAAAGCGAATACACAAACCGCAAGATATTCCATTGGCCCTGACATTTAGCTCTACTTTGCCCAGATGACGATAATGCTTTTCATCAACGTAATGAGCTACCTCAAACCTGACCTGAAAGTTGGCTGCATAAATAATCATGTCGCGTGAATAGGGCGACCATATGCAAAACCATTTGCGACGCGATGGACGAAATCACGCGAATATCGCGAGCGGAGATTTTCCGGAAAAATTTGATGGCGCAATATCGCTACGAAAAAGGCAATAAGAGTAAATTGACGTCTTGGGAAGAGAGGCTCGGGGTGCTTGAATACCAAGCTGCCGGCTTATTTCGTCCCGTTTCTCGGTACCGTATCTGTACCTACTCCAGAATACTTTCCCCTCTCCCTTTCTCGGTGCGTTAGAGGGTGAATTGAGTGGCGCAAGGAAAAATTATTAAACAGTTCCCTTAGATCTTACCGCGACTCGCGAGTACATTAATCTATGAAGATATGAGAAATAAACTAAAAAAAGAATGGCTAAAAAATATTATTACCTATTCGACAATCTCTATCAACGATTCTTTAAAAGTTACGAAGACAAAGTGTTTACGTAAGAGCTTGTAAATTTTAAATAACTGTTATATAACTTGTAAATCGTAGCAGAACGTTGAATGTTGCGTTGAATTTGGGGTTCCTCTTCCTCGTAGTCAGCACGCCGTCACTGTTGCCCGACGCGTGTTTCCATCTCGCAGATTTACATAAGTGACTTATGGTCAGCGAGTATTACCCTCGTGGTAGGCAGGGTAGTTCAGTCGTATCTTTGATGCGTCGTACGCGCGGGGATTTAAATGAGGGACGGTCGTTAAGGGAACCGGTGTGAAATATCACGCGAAAGTATCTGCTTTCATTATTCGCGGATATTCGCGCGTGATGTTTACGAAAGATCAAGAGATCCGATTCTTCCTGTTTTCTAGCAACTTCTCATTTTTCATCATTAAATATAATTTGTAATTATCACATTTACGATTTTAAAATTTTATGACTTATCCAGGATAGAGACCCTCTAATCAGAGTCGCGATACAAAACGATTTGAACCAACTTTTGTATGCAGGGTAGTAGTTTTAACAAAATCGATAACAGAGAGAGAAATATATTAGTATCTCTGTCTAACCTTAACGCCGCGTTAAAATTAGACAGATACTAATATATTTCTTTCCCTGTTATCGATTTTGTTAAAACTACCATCCTGCATACAAAAGTCGGTTCAAATTAGTGCTCGGAAACATCAGACGATTTGATAGTTCGGACAGTTCGAATCTTATATGATTTTTTATTCTCTTCTGTGAAATTCGCGGTTTGGACAACAAGATGATGTTGTCCAATGAAAAATGAAGTAATTAAAAATTCATCATCTGCGACATCAATATAACTAAATATTATATATATTTCCGCCGGCGATAATGATCGAATTTCGACATTACGTTAACCGTTCGATTAATTAACTCGACAATACTTCCCTAATAGAGTGGTTGCGGCACTCGATTAGCCATCGAAATTATATTCATTAAATCGAGAAAATCCATTTCCGCACAACTACTAGGTATCTCCGTACCTGCTGAATTCCATCGTTTGTGCAAGCTATATTACTATCGCGCAGATAACGCTTCCAGGTTCATCGTATCCAAGATTAAATAACGCGAGGCCAGCAGAAATTTTCATAGTGATATATAACGATGTGACATGTGATCGCAGATTTAATTTAGAGATTGTGCATCGCCAAAGCGAACGTAATACGATACGTGACATGAGTGCGTATATATGCGACGCAATCATAATTACGTTTGCACATGTTGCCAATTTTTCATATATAATTAGCTGTCATCAATTAACGCTTACGTGATGCTATTTGAAAGAATAGCGTGAAACGACGCTATTCTATCATGCGTTGACTCGTCTGACAGAGAAGTGCGATATTTTTTCAATCATATTCCTATGAGATCTCGAATTTTTCTGTATTTTTTATTTTATCCACAGAGTCAGCGAATAATTCAAAGCCGATTTTTTTTTGACGAGAAATCCTCTCCAACGAGAATTTATAAAAGGAAAATATCAATTCTGATTTGATCGAGGAATTCGTGCGCGAACGAGAAATCTCGAGAAATCTCTGCGACGCTCTGCAATATTACGGAGACATATGAATAATCGTTAATTAATTCCAAGCACGGCGCGTGCAAAACGACCCGCCGGCGAAAAAGCACGCCCGCCTTATATTCTCAATTTTTTATCTGCATATGTAACGAGTATAATAAATACCGGCGGCGGTTACCATTTGGTGACGCGAAGCGCATAGCAACGAGAGCAAGCATTTTTTTTCCTCTCCTGCCGTATTGTCCCGCCCGAGCGCGAGCGTTTTATCTGGCGTAGCAAAACGTGGAAGCAGTTCTCTATCATGAGCGGAACGTTTTATCAGATAAAGTCGCGCTATCGGTCTCGGCAGATAAGGGAACGGTGACAGACTGACGATGACACACGGTGCCCGTGCTTTCGGAAGTGTACGTGTCGCTCCGGCTATTTTTTTTCCTGTTCCCCATCGCGCGTGTAATTCTTGCCTCTGTTTTCCATCTCGAGTGGAAAATAGCTAAATAAAGTAAGTAGTAACTTTATCGTTAATAAAAATTCGATGGTCTAAGAAAAGTCGTTGAATTGCATAATAAATATTGACATATGATATGAAATAATGTACGATAATAATAACTAAAAAAAGTCAATTATCTCTATAATTTTTAAAATTCGCTTTACGATTAGATATTTGAAATAAACTTTTATAAGGGTCATCAATAATACGTGTGCGTGGATATCAGTTAAATATCGGAGAATGTGATTTTTTCGTGATCGTTATCAGGTACAAAATTCAAAGCGCACTTGATTAAATAATCACAGGTCGCATCTTTGAACGAGCACACTAGCGCCGCTCATTCGTCCTAATCCTGTTTGCACTTTAGCAGTAACCCTCGTTCGCCTCTCTTAAGTCCTCCATTATTCTATATTGAATTGCACATAAATCTTCATAGCAAAAGAGCAACTTGGCTTGCGCTTCTGCGCGAGTAAAAGAGCACGGAGTAATTTCTCTTCATCTTCTCGCGGTAGAAGCGGAGCGAGCGGTCGGCTTTTCTTTGGCTTTGCTTGTACTCAGCTGAGAAGTAGATTCGTCTCAATCTCGGTCCGAAAGACCGATAAGAAGGACAACCGAAGGACTATAGCACTAAATAACCGCCTCCTCGATAGGTCATGGATACTCTGTATCCGAATCTCTACGAGCGCTTCAAGACAGAAGGCCTCTGTCCCATTTGCTTCATGGAGATGGAACTTACGCCCAGATACTCGTGCATTAACGGGCACACCGTATGCCACCGTTGCAAGCCTTATTATTATAACTGCTTCACGTGTGCGGCACCGTTGAATATGGAGATCCTGTCGCCACAGAAGGACACATCTGAGCCGGTACATTTGATGCCGCATCCCATGTCATCGCGTCGTTATGATGATTATAATCCTAGCGCGCCGTCGATGAACGATTTTCTGGATAATGAGAGGAGAGCTTGGAAACCGTCCGTGCCGTCTGAAAATCAACGTCTCGAATTCTGCTCGTATTCTCATCTAGGATGCTGGGTAAAAATACCGGAGCACCTGCGAGTGCTTCATGAGTCGAGGTAGAAACAAAAGCTTTATTCTTATCGTCGTTATCATTTGTAATCTTCAAGTGTCAATCGTATTTTGCATGAATTGCATGTGCCCATTTTTAGAGTTATATAGATATTAACAAGAGTAGCGCAAATACGTCATCCTTAACTTAATCTGGATTAAAAATCAATCATATTAAAGAATCGCTGAACGCTCATTGGATGATAAAGTAATTAAATCTAAAATAATGGTCGAAAAGAGAAGAGCCAATAGCGAAATGTGATTATCGACAATCATAAATCAAAAGATTCCACTATTCTTGTTATTCTAATATCTAGAGTTCTGGTTCATTCCCAGCAAACATCAATATTCTAACAGCGCAATCTTTTTAATCTAAGGGCCGTTTTTAGATATATCAAAATCTTGCAGGCTACATAATGTCTATTTCACACAATGTCTATTTCCGCGTAATATAATTCACTATATTACTTATATAATTTTATTATATATGATTATTATATACGTATAATTTCTTTATTAATATTAAGATACAATTTTTTTATCTGTTTCTTTATTCCAGTTTTGTTTATTTTAATGATTGTACACTTTGCGTAAAAATAATTATGAGAATAATTAACTTTGAATTTTATCTCATTAGTCATCGGTAAGGAAATAAAAAATCAAGATAATTTATAAAAATCAAATATTTTATAAAGATGTCATTTATTTATCAAATATAAACTACATTTTTTCGAATATGAATTCTTAAAGATTTTTTAAAATACATCTCAAAAATGAAACTGTTAAACTGTTACGCAAAATGTTATTATTTTGATATATTACCTAAAATAAAAAATATAATTTTATATTTTCGACTATGAGCAAGCACAGAGGGTTGGAAAAAATTAATTAGGGATACAGGTTGTGCATCATTGCTCTAATATAACACACGAGTTATATTACAATCATAATTTTCTCTAATATAACATGAGTCGCAGTACAGTTATATTATTGAACGGGAAATTATAACTAACGATTATGTTATTTGGGTTTGCTGGGTTAATGCTAATATTAAAATCATAATTTCAGGTGCCAGTTTCGACCGCACTTGGAGGAGAAACATATGCCAACCGATCTTCATCACGGCCATGACGATTTGGTAGATTGTTCGTATTCTGCAGCAGGATGCAGGGTACGAACAGTTCCGTGGAGACGCAGCATTCATGAGCAGTATTGCATCTACAAGACCAAAGACATATTCCAAAGCGTGAACGATATGAGCGACGATTTCGCGTCTGCGACGATCGCCGATAATGATTACGGCGGCGATCTTGAAGAATTGGTGCAATGTAAGTTTAAGCAGTATGGTTGTATGGTGAATATTCCGAGGAGGCGGAAATACATACACGAGCAGAAATGCAACTACAAAAGCCATGAAGAAGACGTATTCCGGAATACGAACGATATGAGCGATGGTTTCACATTCTCGACGATCGCCGGTAACGATTATGGCGGCGATCCCGAAGAATTGGTGCAGTGCAAGTTTAAGCAGTATGGTTGCATGGTGAATATTCCGAGGAGGCGAAAATACATACATGAACAGAAATGCAACTACAAGAGCCATCAAAGAGACTTGGACGGATTCGATTATCCCGCCCAGCCAGAATTAGACCCTGACGAGCAAGTAGAATGCAGGTGGTCCGAATACGGCTGCCGAGTCAGACCGAAACGTTATCGTAAGCAAATTCACGAGGATAAGTGTAATTACAGGAAGGAATCCCCATGGATGCAGCGTTATATTTAAGCCAACTTTAAGATACTCTCATGAGTACAATTACGATTTTTTTGCCAATCATTAATTATACCGAATTAAATTAATGATATTCAGCAAATTAGTGTAATTCTCGCAATACGCCAATGTTTATCAGAGCGATTACAAAATATCTTTTTCTGAATTGTGATTTGTCTTTGGAGAGGTATTGATCAACATGTTCAATCATTCTCGATCTCCGAATCGCATAACACAAAGACGTGCAAACTGATTGTTTCCTCTCGTAATTGTTGAATTAAATGGAATACTAGTAGGAAACATACATTCCTCCCTTCTGTAACGCTGAACGAGTAACTGAAGTGTCGATACCAATACATCAAACAGAGTCGACAATTCCGTTAATAGGTAACAAGCTGCGAGTCGAGCTCGTCAAAATAACAATTAGCAAACAACAAAGCGAATCTGGTCATCGACGGCGCCAAGATGCGGGGCGATTTTGTAGAACGCATTAACGACGATTTTCAGGAACCCGCAGGGATAATACAGAAGAGGATTATTTACTCTCTCCGCCACTCTCCATTCCGGCGCGAGATAGCGAGACTTCCGCCTGTCGTTCCGGGGATCATCTTGAGCATGATCGTCCGGAATGAGGGAGTGATGGCGTGGCTGGGATATCCAACACCTGCAGGCTAATGGTGGGTCCCCCTGTACATCCACGACCGCATCACCATCGCTCGACGAAACGACACCTACACGTTTATAACGTCCCATTTATAATGTCGGCATGGGCAAAGAATGGCGCGCAATTTTGTCTCGAATGCGCGATTATAGATAGTATCCTGATGTCTCGAAGTCAATAAAATATGTCAGTATCAAAGACAAATTGCGCGATTTTATTCATTTCATTTTATTTGTAGTTGTTTTTTATTCGTATAACAGTTAACCTTTCGGTACCATTCTACATATATCATTTTATCACATATTTACCACACTAGTATTATAAAAAGTATTGCACAAAAATGAACATATTGTGTGTAACAATTTTTTTTTCAATCAAAACGTTAAACAAGAAGTCTCACAATAATAAGAAAATGTAGCTTCATTAATAAAAGTTACAGCATAGCAGAGTAAAAGTAAACTCGGATATGCCATATTATAGTAATTAAGATCGGCTCCGAACAGTTAAAAGAAAAAATTATATAATTATTTTTTACAGATATTAGTAACATTTGAATGAGCATTCTTTGTGATAAATTATTATCAAGCTTAGAAAAAAGTAATTTATGTTAAATTATTATGCACATTTATGGAAAATCATATTGAAAAATCAACGACACTCTGTGGAAAAGGAAACGAAGGTTGAAATCTATTTCTTGCGCCATGAAAATCTGAGACGGTCCCATGGGTGAAGTACGCCTTCGTTCCTACTAAATAAATATCGAACGGATCGTGTCGTAAAGAAACTCTTGTCCATACACAATGCGAGCGGCCTGTCATTTCGTTTGGTCAGAACTTTAACGTTCGACGCTGCTCCGACGGACAAAGGGATGCAGGGACTGTTTTACATGGTAAAGACCAAGAAGGACCTCTGACCATCGAATGCCTTAAAGAGGATACCACACCAGACCTAGGTTTATAATCGTACAAAAAGGGAATGCCATTTCAAATTATGCTCAGAAACAATCGGGGTGATTCTTATTCAAGACAATGCCTAACCCCACGATAGCTACCCTTTACCTTCTGTAATTGCATTTCGGATTATTCGCTGATTTTTAATTAACCGGTTTACAAAGAGATTGCGCACCTTAAAGAAGATACTTTATTGTAACTGATTTTGTTTTGAAACATCTGCTACTTCTGATTCATGCACATAAATTTATTTCGCGCGATTGTATATTATAAAAAATTTAAATTTGTTTCATGCGTGTTCGGCTTTACTTCGTCGTTTCTTAGTATGTAAGTACTTTTGCGTGCGATCTCATATTTTTTTCATAACAAATAACAGCAATCAAGAAAACATATTAAATTCATAATGAAAAAAGTTCGCTTTCTACTTCAATAAATTAGAAAAACGTGACACCGCATTAATATACATATTTGTTATTTCTATGTAAAACAGCGACGCGAAAGAAAAAGTTGATGACGGATAAGAGGCGATTATCAGACGAAAGTTAATGGCCTTTTCTCCTCATTAAAACCTCTCTCGCATAAATTAATAAGCCGATCAGCGGTAGATGATGTAAAATAAGACGGCACCTCGTCACCGTGTATTTAAGAAGCTAGATGAAATAAATGCAGACACGACAAGTTAAAACCGGCTGCTTCGTAGGATTGAGTGAAGGGATGAAAGGAGAAGATGCGAGTAAATTGCACCCCTGGGGACGAGCCTGACGAGTGGCGCGAAAGACGCAACAAGCCAGAAGTCAGCCAACTTTAATTAAGACTGTGTTACAGACTAGATGTAGACACGAGACTTTGTATAAGAACTCGGGCCTATAACGTTTTTTGTCAGCTGTGTGTGAGTTTTTAAAATGCTATATATGAACAAAACGATAGGAATATAACACATTTCGTTGTCACTATGTATATCCTAAAAACTTAACAATTTATCTTTCACTTACTTTATATAGATATTCTAGTTTAAAATCAAATTTTCCTAAAAGAAAAGAGAGAATTAAAAAATTATTGTCTATCGTAATCTTTCAATTTTAATATTAAGTACTTTTGTAACAATTCTGAGATGTTGCAAGAAAAAGAGAGAAAGAGAGAGTCAGGTCGATTTAAAATTTAATAAAGGATAAAATTTTATTACTATATTTGCCACGCTCTTAGCTTAGTTTTCAACAAACCTTTTCAACAACTTAAAAGCTAATGGTCTCTCAATGTTTTTGTTGAAAAAATTGACTTCAAATTAATTAAAAAAATTCTAAATCAATGATAACTCGGTAGATCTAAAGTACCTCTTATGTTACAACTAGACATCGGATTTTTATATAATTGCATATTTTTTTAAAAAGCAGATTGGGAAGTGAGACCAAGATAGAAATTTGTCTTATGTGAAAAAGCATTCTAAAAATACATATTTATTTGTGCATATTTGCATATTTGTGCATATTTCCATATTTTATGTATATTTTCACATTTTGTCTGCATAAAAAATCCGATATTTAATTATAACAACACTCTAAATTTCTTGCAGTGAAATCTCCAAGAAAGTGAAAATACAATCCATCCTTGAAAAAAGTGAAAATATTTTACTTCTTAAAAAAAAGTGACAATTTTCACTTTTTTTAGAGTGAAATATAAATCACTTTTTCTTAGAGTGAGATTTCACTTCCTTAGAGTAAAAATTCACTTTAAAAAGAGTGGAAAAAAAAATTTTTTTTTTCCCCAAGAAATATTTTCACTTTTTTCAAGAATGGTTGTATTTTTCATACTCTTGGAGTGAGATTTTAAGAAATTTAGAGTGAATATTGTGATGTCAAGAGAGTATCTCCGATCTTCTCTCTCTCTAGTGAGATATGTTTCTCTCGAGTGTCTCGATCTGCAGCACGGTTGTACATCATCGCGTGCATGCTCGTAAAACATATCGATAGCGCAGGGGATTTGGGAAGATCGTGTTCCCACGTAAATACCTCACGCCAAAAAATGACGGCGTTCGTATCTTTCGACTGCCGCCTGCGTATCGCATGGCACGCGAGCTCCATAATTCACGTTAGCGTTACACGCCGACCGCGTGGGAGGCCGACCGATCGTATCTCAATTTCGTCAGGATATAACTACCGGGACGTCAACGTAACGAACAAATCCGTGTAACCGTTTCTGATCGGAACATCTGATCGCGCGGCACGTACGCGATTATCATCCGAGCGAACTCGAGAAATAAAGATTTGCGACGAGTAAACATCCATCATTGAGACGGAAATCCAGTGGGAATCGTAGCGTGTCAAAATACAAACGCAAGAATTATACGTAACACTGAAAATATCATCTTATAAGATGTTCTTTAATTCATTTCTAATTAATTCTCTGAAGTTGAAATATGTAATACAGTTAAGGACGCTAGGTCTGTAAAACTCATTTAATTTATGTTAATTAAAAGGCAGTAATTAATTTCAAGAAATTACAACGACAAAACTCGTATAAAGAGAATGAATACAAATTGTAAGTGTATTTTAATAAAAATAATATAAATTTATAGATGTAATATAAAGAATATTGTTTGGCATTTATGACAAAGAGATTTATAACTGAAGTGAATCTAATAAATCTGCCATAATATGCCGTCACAGCTTCGGAGAATTAATAAATTAAATTAAAAAATTGTATGCATACTTTCAAAAAGAATATCAAGAGGATGGAAGTCAAATGATTTTCCTGTTATAACGATAAATTAATCGCTAATGAATAGTGCCGATTTCTTAGAAACTCGAAAAGCGTTCAAATTTTAAACATTACTCGTTGCGTAAAATTTTTTCATTAGAATAAAATATAAAGGATTATTAAAAATTAATATTAATATCTACCTCATGATTTGCAAGACAATCTATTCATTCTTGTAGACATTAAAAGTAATTACCATCATGTAGTCGACAATCTTTCAGAAAAGCAATTATTAACAAGCAGGAACGATCACAAGAGAAACTTTTCAGTACTCGTCGGCTAATAATTAACGCTATGATATCTTATATTTCGGGGCACGTCCGTGGAACAAACGATTTCTGTATTCGGTGGAGACAAACTTTTTCCCGCGGTATTAAAATTCTTAATACAACCCTTTCGCGCTAGAATGGGGATGAATGCGGGAGTACATTCATGACGATGGAAAGACAGGCCGAAGAGGAAGAGGTACGTCTCGAGGAAAAAGCGAATTTAATGAAACGAGAAAAACCCCGGTGAAGGTATATTTGTAATGCAAATATCTGGCTCTTGGAGGGACGGAAAAATGAAAGCGTCGAAACAGGCGGGAACGAAATCGAGCGTCCCATCGCTCTCGCTAATCCGATTTCGAATTCTTCGTCGTTCGCCCACTCACTCGCTCGGTCGAATCACGTTCTCCGACGCTGAGCAATCTTAACAAAAAAAATCCTAATTTTCTCCTCCATAATTACCTCGGGGATTCGGCAAAATCTTAGAAATCGCAATACAGGAATCGCAATTATCGACAATTCGACAAAATCTTAGAAATCGCAATACAGGAATGTTCGATTATCTAAAAATCACAGTTCGGTCTAACGTTGCCAAACGATCCTATTACGATCTCGTTAGATACGCTTATTATTGTCATTTTTACGCGATTAAAATCGTACTGTTTGGTATTTTAATATGGAACGACATTTTCAAAAGGCGCGCGGAGGACTAGAAGATTGGTGTTGGAAGGATCGAAGGAATCGTTATTTACTGAAAGTCGACTATTGTTCCTTTTCGACGGAAGCATTGTCGAATTAAGAGCTTTTGTCGCAGTGAACGCCTGGGGCGAGCATTGCGCTCGTCCGCCCGTCTCTGTTCGTTGAACGAACTTCGTTCCATGACATTCCATCTGTTTCTCTTTCTCCATGGTTTTGACGTCCCTTTCTGTCGGTCGTGCCAAATGAAAGCACTTTTCCGCCGAATAGACAAAATAAATCGAGTCGCGCATGACAATGCCGATAATTTCGCAACAATACGCATTCGCCCACCGTCGGGCGCACGCACGAATAAATACGCACTCGCAGGAAACGCGCGCGAAAAACGGACGAGACATCGGTAGGGTTGAAATGCCCGTCGCGTTTCTTTTCCAAACAGCGTAACAGTTGAACGTCAGGGTGAATTGGCGTGAGATAATACGTACCGAAATGGCCTTCTCGCTGGCCATCGGGGTACTTTTTCCGAGATTTCACAAAAAAAAAAATTTCCTCTAATGGAAGCTTATTTTACGTCAAACAAATGAAAACATTATAAATAAATAGCAAAAATCGTACGTCAGTATTATTACTGTAAATATTTTAACGCTTTTCATCACACACACGCACGAATAAATCTGAGAAGTATGCATGGCATGCATCAGTCGGACAAATCAGCCAGCACTATAAAAAGTAAGATGTACGAAAAGGATGGTTTTGCTAAAGTATCTAACAATGTAGATAGATATCTGAAAATATTGTAATTTTGTTGTGTAATAATAATAATGATCAAAATAATTATGTAAAACGTTCTAACTGATTGCTAGTAGAATATCAAAAAGTATTTGTAGCATTGTTCATCATGCTTGAAATTTTTACATACACTGTTAGATGTGAAAGGACGAATAGTAGCTTAATCTTTTGAATTAAATAACATCTTATTATTTTTAATTTCCATGCATGTTAAAATGTAAATCAATCCATTTCTGTGGTTAATTTTAAAGAAAACATTGTCTATATTAACACATTCAGTAGATAATAAACTAATTCAAGTTAATATATTTTCTTGAGTTAAATCGTTTAACTCCATTGTTTTAGTCAAATTAATAATATATTGGATAATAGCAGTGGCGATCTATAGAAATGATTAAAAATAACTCAAGTTATAGATGTAATTTGACATTATAAATTTAATTGTGTCTAAATTTCTAGATACATTTTTAGATACTTCAGTAAAATCGTTTTTCCCTTATAAAGAACTTTCTTAATTACGCTGTTTGTTTACAAAAGCAAAAAAATAAAGCTAACCAAGCATAAGGGGCGATATGGCACGATGATTTATCAGCGATAATTAAAGGGCCGCACGTCACCACCGGCTGCGTGTCGATGACCAACGGCCGATGCGTGAGGCTCGTATTAATAGGTTATTTTAATATCCACCCACCATCAATTCTAATCCCAGGAAATCCGCTGAAAAACAAATGCGCGAAGTTTTATCAGCGATACCATGCAAAATCAATCGCTAAGTGCGAGCAGATTAAAAGAATACGAAAAGCTGTACGATAGCTTTTAGTAATTTTCATTGTTCTTTTCCTTCCGCTGGAACACGTCGGCATCATAATAATAGCTTTCAATGGTAATTGTCCCCATGGAAGAATTGCGGAAATGGAACCTCTTACTTCTCCATTTCAGTTTCACCACGAAATCGCTCACATATATATGTAACCATCTCCATAAGAACACTCGGAACCTATCTTGTTGCAGACAAACAAGCACGTGAGAACCCTCCGCGACGAGTTCTTTTGAGTTCGCTAAAGTATTGGAAGAAGTTGGATATGGTTACGATGATGTAGAAAAAAGGAACTTTTTAATGGCATACCCAGGTGTTAGGATCCCTATCGACGTTAAGCTGTACCTAAAGCTTGGTCTTTCAGCGCGGCACCCTCCTGTATGGGCTAAACAACCTTCCTTATTTCCCCGTAAGTACTCATCCTCTTGGCTGCAATCTCCTTTCCTTAATTACAATAAAGGGAGCATAGCACTAAAGTAAAAACTTATCTTCCTAAATGAAGCGCTTCTTACTCATATGACGTAAAATTGTTCGTTCGATTATTATCTAATATTTGCAATGTTTAAATATAATGGTTGAATACTTTGTTATTTCTTTACTTAATTAACTAATGTTAAAATCATTATCATTTAACTTCTTCAGTGTATCTTATCTATTGCATATTTTTTAAAGCAGTAATATATATAAATTTATCATTCTATACAGCAAGCAATATATAAAATTATTAACATGAAAATAAAATATTTTGTATTATATTAAAACATGTTGCCACATATTAAAAAAATATTTTGTAAAGATGATATAAATACATGTAAGAATTAACATTCTACATTAATGTTATATACAAGGTGATCCAAAATTTCCGCATTCAGAGTACAGGACATGATACTTTATGCTAAAAGAAACAACTTTTTTCTTTTACAAAATTGTATCTGACCAGTAGTTTTTGCAAGAGAGTAGGTTAAAGTTATACGAGTAAACGCAAAAATTATTTATTATCGAATGTGATTTTATTACGAGAAAAAGTTCATTTTAGCACAAAAAACAACTTTTTCCTTTAGCAAAATTGTGTCCGATAAGTAGTTTTTGCAGGAGAGCAGATTGAAGTTAACAAATAAGCGCAAAAATTATTTATCGGACGCAATTTTGCTAAAGGAAAAAGTTGTTTGTTATAGCATAAAGTATCCTGTCCTCCAAATGCGGGAATTTCGGATCATCCTGTATAACGACAGATTTTCAAATATTGTCGCAGCATCCGATCAACGTTTTATTTTCGAAAGTGATCATCGCGAAACGATCTCTATATTTCTGTCTTTATCGCCTGTCAATCTAACGAGTCGTTTTATCCAAGTTCTCTTTGAGATCTGTTTTACTACTCTCGAAATCCCCGGGAGCTACTATCGCCGGTGGTAAAATCCAGCGCCTCGATATCCATTTCTGGACTGCAGGAAAAATGGGAAGCGTGAGAGGTGCGTGGCTGTGCAACATCGAGAGATAATATACGAGCTCGGTGCGGTTCTGTGCGCACGAACTTGATGTAGAGACCTCTTTTGAAAAGTGGCTGTCCTTGTTGGTACCACCAGCAGTTTTCGCCATGATTTACAGATGAGCGCGACGTCAGGCGCTCCGGCGCGGCGCGGCGGTGCTCAGTCAGTCTAACTCGAGGATTACCTTACTACGTGCAGTAAAAAAGGAAACGGGGTACAACGAATACCCATTATCACCTCGAACTCATTTCCAGCGTTTACACGAAAAGTGCGTGCTGTTACACTTTACAAAAAACAAGAAGAAATCAACTTTATATCTAAATAAAATATTTTTTATAAATATGTTTAGATGAAAGGTAGTAGAAATAATTGATACAAAAAAGATATGTTTCATTATTAGATATAAATATTTTAAAAAGTATTACTGTTTAACAAACGCAAATAAAACCGAAAATTGACGTCAGTTTTGTTTTTGTAATAATTTTTGTAATAGATAATCTTAAGACTATTTTAATGCAGAACGTAATTATCGTTTCTCAATTAAAATAGGCCGAGACTAATCAGATGAAAGGACAAATTAGATCAATATAAGTTTCAATACAATTAGTCAACAGTTATGGTTAAATTTGTTAATTTTTTGTTTCAAACAAGTTGTTTTATCGCGCGCTTCTCTTTTCATCGAAAACAATAGACAATAGTTTTGTATTGTGTGATTCAGTTGTCAGTCGATAATACAAGCGCGGAGATATAAATGCACGTAAAATTTTATCTCTCATATAAAATCATAATTCTAAAAAAATCACGAATTTTGTAACTGTATTTTGTAACTGTAATAAAAAAAACGTTAATTCTTACATGTATGTTGAAACTTATGCAAATTATAAAGATTTTTTTTATGCGTCTAGAGATTTCGTATAATTTAAGAATTAACGTTTTTTTTTTATTACAAAGTTACAAAATTTGTGATTTTCTGGAATTATGATTTTATATGATTTTATTTTATAGTGTATGGTTTGCTGTATCAGTCTAGTAAACTGATGATGCGCTTCGCCCTTCAATTTCGGAGCGAATCGGACAATTCCTTCATGGAACAAATGATTTTGTTGATGTATCTAAAAATTTAGCTAGATGCAGACCTGAAAATCATTTTGTTAGACCATCAAAATAATTATGTAGAACGCTCAAACTGGTTGTCAAATTGTCAAAACTTTTTGCGGTATTATTCAGCATGCTTGAGATTCCTACATAATTACTTCGATACCAACAACATTATTTTCAAATCTGTATCTATAGTTAAATTTTTAGATATTTCAAAACCTTTCTGTGTTTTTATTGATTTTTTGTTGTACAATAAACATATTATGTTTATGTATTATTTTATTATATAAAATCCAAGTTAAAGTAGTAAAGCTTAAGGATTTATAAATTTAATAACAAAATTATTGATCACGTTCTTTTTACTAATAAAGAGATATTGATTTGATTCAGCTCTACCTCGCTCTACCCTATTCTGAATAGTAAAGTAGAATCACGTTTCTCGCTAAATTCACACGCTGAAATCGTGGCGTTATCCTCGCGCGAGAAGGCACAAGGTCGGGTGATATTTCCGTCTGCGGTTTCACCCTTGCATCCCTCTGTCTGTCGAGAGCGTTGCAGATAAAACGCTTTGAATTTCAAGATGCGACAACGTCGTCTGTCACGGCGGGAGATCCGTTCTGTCCAGCCGCAAGTTGGTGGCGAGTTGAACAGTAGCCGCGCGTTTGGACGACCTCCGGAGAGTCCATCTACGTTGGTAATTCGCCGACGGTTTCCGTCGTTTCGTCCGGGGCTCCGAAACTTTTCTCGAAAACTTTGGCAACGGCAACGTACATATGTATCGGACATACATATGTATGGGGAGAGGGATATACGTACACGAGTCCGTCGAATCGGAATCTTTCGGGAGAATTCTTTGTTGCAGCCTTCAGCCTTTTACGGATCGTCCCCGATACTACAAACGAACGGAAGACAAAAGAAAGATTCTACTACCGAATCCTACACGAATTCTTTTTTATCGAATTTGCAGAGCGCTTTATTGAGTTTTAACATGATCACAGAGCGGGATAGAGCAGCTCGTAAACTGGTTTTCCGCGGATTGATACCGATACCCTTAAATTTGCCATGAAAACGAATCGAAGCCAAGCACACCTGTGTCACAGCAGCCTCCATAAGAAACAATTTGCGATCTCAATGAGTACTTTTATATAACTGTCATTTAAATATTTTTTAAAATTAAATTAAATGATAATCGTGGGTTATTATTTTAATAAAATAAGTAAGGAAAGGATCAATACGAACGATCAAAATTAGATCTTGGTACCTAATATATTTTTATACAGTTTTATTAAGTTTATGACTGAGTTTTATTCAACAGTAAACTATTCATGTACCTAACTAAAAGATGTATTTAGAATTTATATATACCAAGATAGCCTTTGGCCTTTTCCTTACTTATTTGATTTATTTGTGTAGCTTCATTAACTTATTATTGATTATTATTATATATATTTTATTTAAATAAGAAGTGACACGAAATTCAATTCCGTGGAGGAATTTTCCGAAAGCTTTTTGTATCCCGAAAAAATTTGCGTTTTTGCTCGGATAGTACTCGGATAAGTTCTTAACGCCACGATTCAAAATGTCCTGGGCAAGGGGCGAAAGAGTGCCGCTTTTTCATCGCAACGCATTAATCGCGTAGACTTTGACGAACCAATTAAATAAATGGTCGTAAATAGCCCTCAGTGAGGACGACAGCGCGTTGCCACGAACGAAAGCGTCTCCATTAAGAGTTACAGCACCATCCCTTTCCTCTTCGGTGGAATGACGTTGGAAGGCACTCTCAGCCCTCGCTTCATCGCGCCGTTGTCGTCGCCGACGTTACAGGAATCACATTGGATCTACAAAGGGTTGACAGAAGACTTTCGTCAATGCATACGACGCCTCCATTGTTCTTGCTGTAAGATTGATCCCGTCGCGGCACCCCACGTTTACCTCGTGGAATCACCAGCTGAAGGACGGTGTAAAATGATACAGCACCCTCCGGGAGCCGGAAAGAGCGATAATAGAAACACCGTGTGGTGGTTGTCGAAGGATATTAAATTTCTTTTACAAAGAGAAGTATCCTTTCTCATTTAAATTAAACGATTGTAATTTAGTATCCATTTTATTCCGTTATATGAACGTTACCGAATACGATTGTCGCAATACTATCGTTGGTGGTGTCTTGTTCATTGTATGGCAAAGCACTTTAAAGGAGCAAATATATCAATTTTGGAAATTTGAGTAGATAAGAGTATGACTATAACATTACGCTACAGCCCAAGGTGAATTCGAAGTAGGGGAAAGTAGGGGAACTGTGCGCATCTTGGTTTGGTACTTTTCCAATAGATGAAGGCATCACCGTGGTGAAATTTTTACGCAGGAGGTCATCCTCTTAAGATATAACTACAAAAGATACGACATAAATACGTTGAATACAAGAAAAATACAAAAAAGTGAAATCACATCTTTTCTTGTTATTTTAGCATTCAGAAAATAAGGTGGTAAAGCTATATTTTTAATTTGTTTGTCTAAAGTTGCATACGTTATTAAAGTATGCTATTATGTGCATTTTTGCGCTGTTATTTATTAAATTCGATTAGAAAGTGTTGAAGTAATCGTATTTCATATCGAATCAGGTTGCGGCGGGCAATTGTGCGCAAGCGTTTTAAAATGGGCACAATTACCTATTTTCCATATACTATATGACTAGCACTAATTTTTTCATTTTTTCTTTTCATTATTATTTTATTTTACCATTATATTTTGCCAAAGTCTATGTGCATTATTATTATATTAATTTTGTATTTTTGCTTAATATATATAATATAATATTTAAAATATATTTAATATATATTTATATTACAATGTAATAAATATATTTTCTGATTTCTTTATCAACATTCTATAATTCATTCATTTTCTACGACTTTTGCTTTGCGAACAATTACCCACGTGCACAATTACCAGACGCGCGAGAAATATTTTCGCTTTTCCGTTTTTTCTTTTTTGCTAAATACAACCTTATTGAATGAAAATCTGTTCAATATGAGAATACGTGAATGGTAGAAGAACGTTTATAGTTTCTATTTCTCCATATTTATATCGCTTGAAACTTGGAAAACCATTCCAGGACAATAAATTCCCTTTAGGTGCGCACAATACACCCACTTTCCCCTACCTGATAGCAAGAGAGAAATGTAAGAAACGTTTAGATACAACATCTATCATAGGAATAACAAGAATCATTTCACTTAGAAGACAATGACTGACGGGGAAAAACGTCTTTTCTCTTGTACTTCAATCGGTATACACAGTCGGTATAGAATGTCAATACATAAAACACACGTATGTAAGATTTTCAACAGCACGAACTGATATCAAACGTTCAGAAGAAATTCGAATGCAGTCTGGCTGACTGGCTTGACTGACAGCGCATAACTCTTGAAAGCGTGTAACGTCTAAAACGTTCACCTTGCTGATCGCGTACCGGCTAATACGGAAACGGAATCACGTAGCGGGTATAGGAATCGCAATAATGCACGTAAACCGCGAGGAATATACAGCGTGGGAGATGGATTTACGGCATGACGTCTTGAGCAGACCGTGGAGAAATGTAAGCGAAAGCGCGAAATATGAGAATGAGAATGGGGATGAAATGAGAGGGCGGTGGGAGCCTATTTAGTGCGCTACGTCGGCTGTGTCAACGTTATTATACCGCAGATTCTCAAGGGAAAGTTCTCGCACGCTCACGTCAAGCAGGAGGGATGCGACCGAGACGAATAGATCACAGAAGAGGTTTTTTTAAAATATAAATAGGCGACAGCATCGTAAAAACGAAAGAGAGCGCTTTGAACAAAACCTTCCAGTTGCAAAGCTCTTCAGAATAGATCAATCTTATAATATGATAATATAATAATAATAACTTTATTGATGTGCAGTGCAAAACTATTGTAGAATAATGAGACAGAAGACACTAATTAGCAAAGCATCATCAAAAGGCGAGGTATCAACATAGTGCTGCCCAAAAATCTAGGCCCTGAATATAGTTTAGAAAAGAGTAAGAACTAAAAATCGCATGTTAAACAGACAATTACAATGAGAGGAAGAGTTACAAGTAAAAATATAGCAAAGAAGTAAAATGGACTCAGAATTATATTAGAAGGTGAAATATGTAGAACAATAAATGTAATAGATAGTAATATACACGAAATATTCACAGCTCATTTATCGTAAGAGTATCAAAGTCTTTTATTAGTCTATCATTCACTTGTAATAAATATATTTTGTTTGTTTTTATAAATTAAAATTAAAATGATAAAATTAGACACATTTGTTAAAATTGTAATTACATTATTCTTTTTCTTTTATATCAAAGGTATGCTGTATGGAAAGCGATCTGTATTAAAAACATTTATGTTTTCTGTTTCGTTTTTACGTTAATTTTTATTTCGTTTTTATTTTCTCACTATATACATACTTCTTTCGTTTTCGAATAATTGTTTCACTGTTTAACTGAATAATATCGGTTTCTCCCTGAAAAAAGATGACTATTAAATGGTTGACGTCTTAAAAGATAAATCTTCATTTTGAGTACCTCAAGATAATTCATTCTTGAAACAAGTAACAATTATAGATTCAAGTAGCAATTATAAATATGAACATTAATAGGTATGTGGCGAGACAGTTGATTTCCTTAATAACAGATGAATTGCAATGATTCAAGAATAGGAAGTTGGAGACTTTATCTTAAGGCCCATTTCTTGTGTGAAGAAAAAAGCTGCGTACATAGACGGGATATTCAAGATAACCATGGCAATAATCGTTTCTCGACCCTCGAGAGAGCGAGCGAGATTGAGGCGCCTTTTATTCGCAAACGTGCGTGAAGTCCTGAATTGCGCGCTCCAATTTAATGAAAATTCTTATGAAAGCTAATATTTTTATGGAAGATATGCGACAATAGTATCACAAAAAATTATCTGACCTCGAAATTGCATCGAAATAACATAGAATTCTAGAGCAACATAGAGAACTCTAGAATAACAAGAACTCTTCGTTACAAATACATGTCCACAATGTAGGAATCTTTAATTGGCCTTTTTATAAAGGGTCTGCCATTAACCGAACGCTTTTAGGGCGATGTAAGCAAACGTGTATAAAGGGACATCGTCGTCATGCTCGTTAAAAGTTTCGAGATTCCGTGCGTTCCATATAAAAAAAATACACTTGACGATTTTATGGTAATCTTGAGGTCATCGACGTTCCCTATGGGATAAAATCCCTTTTTATTAGGTTTTATTAAATATACATTTAGACGTTGAAGAGAGAGAAAGTGAAGATGCTGAATGCAAAAAGTACCAGCAACGCGAACAGATCTTGTTATGTGAATATTACTTTCGGTTTCCTTCACAAATCCGAATATTCAATGTATATAATATGGAACCAAACTCTCTCTTTCAAGGAGATCCTCCAATTCTTCTGGCAAAGAACGCAAATGTTACAATGAAATAAGGAGTCCAAAAGAGAAGAATTTTTCCGTGTGGCGGATAGAATAAGAAATAAGAGTAGCGAAGGAATGGTTATGCGGCAGGGAGAAAGTCAGGAAGAACTGTTGGCGGAAGATAGATCAGAAGGTACCTCAGGGATTCTATCTTTACGTCTGGCAAAAGTGTGCTCCGACAGAGCTTACTAGCTCAGAAAAAGTGGTCCGAAGCGATAAAACACGCCGCGCGGTTTCGTTCCGTAATAATAAATCGCGTGTTAGATTTTTACGATGTTATTACTTTGGTATTATCGGGTCATTGGCCTTAGCAGTAAATCCGCAATAAACTGTCAGAACTGTCTCTATAAGTAGTTCAACTAAATATTGGAAGATACGACACACCAACTATCATAGCTCATCAATAATTCTCACAGCATTCGACGTGTTAATGGAATTTCTACATATCGTATAAAATATACGAAGAAATATCACAAGAATAATTAAGAAATAATTATGTTTAAATGTGCCACGAAACTATTGAAGACAGAACTTTTCTATTTGCGTTTTTATGCACTATATGATAATTTTTAGCAGCAAGAAATTTAGACTAAATATTAACGTAATTTTTTGATCATTAAAATTATAGTCTCATTTTCTCTTATTTAAAACGTTTTTTTCGTTTTTTTATTCGACAAACTTACATAACTGTGATAAATGATACCCGAATATTCGTAACCAATATTCCTAACTAACTTCGATCCCCTCGGAAAGGAGAGGTTCTTCGTTTCCTGGGCAGAATTGAGGTTTCAATGGTGAAGGGACCACGACGTATATGTAAATTGCATTGTCGCAACTACGGATACGGGCTCATGGTAAAGGTCTGACCGGCCAATTAGCTTCTCTAAAGGCCCCTCGATAGAATCGCACATAAACTTGAATCGACGATTCTGCGTGCAATTATAGCCGCTTTAGGCAAGGCAGGCAAAGTCAAACGGGCACGCAAATTACTTTCCTTATAGGAACATCTACAAGAATATATTAGAACATGCGAAAACTCTCGTGAACGTCGTAATATAAATTAATTTTATATAATATATTAACTGCATATGAGTAGCCCATTTGTAAAAGTAATTATCTCCATGCGGAAAAAAGATAAAATGAAGCTTACAGAGCGTGATATATCAAAAACCAACGCACCCATAGAGTAGGTTATTAAATTAAGTAGAACTTTTATAATTTTAAAAAGCACAAATTTATTATTCTGTTTATGAAAAATTTATATACTATATTATAAAATACCATATTTAGTTATTCGTTGAAAAAATATAATGCTTTTTCCTCTTTTACGTTTATGTTAAATTCAAAATAAAATATCAAAATATAAATATTATAGATATCGTAAATAGAATATTAAACATAGAGAAAAAATTAGTAAAAATAAATTTCATAAAAAATAAAAAAAATAAATATTAAAAAATTTGTAAACCTATAGGTTAGTTAAAGTATAAGAGATTTGTAACATAATTATTTAAATTAATTTCTTTTTCAATTTGATTAACTTTCTTTATTTTATAGGGTTTGTAACCATTTTTACAGTTTGAAATGTTCAATTCGTAATAACTAAAGTCTAAGGAATCCAAGAGTTATAATATTTTATTTTTTTTAGATATAGCGGTTTTTGTTCCAGCTGTTCATAATATTATATATATATATATATACATATATAGAGAGAGAGAGAATATCATATATAATATATTGCATAAAGTACAAACCGTTTATAGTTTTTATACACTTTAAAAAATATTTTTATTATTAATTTAATATTATTTATTAAACAACGTAATGGTTCGGTGTATTCTTCAGAATCGTTATTTCTTATACTCTTAGGCGAACATGAAATATAGTAGGAGTTACGAAAAGCTCGCGATACTTTTCTGTAGCGTCCTCTTGTATCAATTTTGCTCCACAGATATGCGACTTTTCATATAAAACGCAATGTTTTACTAGTATAAAAAATAAAAGCCTAATTTTAGAATATTTTTATTTATATTTATATATATATAATAATAAAAATTTTTTCATTATGTAACCCGATTTATAAAAGAAATATTTATACAAAAAGCTTCACTTACTGTAGATAAGAGAATACAATCGAATACATATTTGACGCTGTTAGGTCTCTTGATAAGATCCCACAGGTAGGTAAAGAGGACTTCTACCGATAATACAGGACAGTGCTTGCGAAGCTTGCGCAAGCTGGGAGAGCTTTTCACGAGTTACCCATAGAGTGGCACAAAGAACACATCTTTGTCTCCAGCCGAGCTTTCTCGATCATTTCAAGTTCTTCTTAATATCAAAATTACCATCAATGAGAAATACAAGAGCTTTTTCCAAACTTATTTGCAGTGAACGTCGAACAAGTTCGATATTCTGTGAATATAATTAAAGTGTTTATGCTGCATTGATTAAATATATTCATGTTGTTTCGTTAAAAGAGTTATTCAGTGTTAATTATGGGGGATATTATGTATATGTATTATGCGATAAATGTTTCAATGATAAACTGATATAAATAAATTCATAGAGAATGTGCATAACACATATAATATATATAATATAAATAATAAGTAATTGAACGTTCATAAAGCTCATCAAACAGTTTTGATTATACATATAAACTAATTCTATGAAAATATTAATCGTATTAAAATTTCCATTAATGCGACATCTGTTAAATTTCGAGATTTATGCATCGTTTATTCTTGGAATTTAAGTCTCCAAATTCGGAAAAAATATTCATAAAATGCTGGATCTCAGAAAATTTGAGCGTATCATTCCGTAATGTACATCGTACACAAATTTTTTAATAATTAAGGCAACGCAAACATGAAAAATATTTGCTGCGCAAATTCCTTCCGTAACATGCGAATGAAGGAGAAACTTGCATCACATGCTAGGAAATATTTATTCGTATATACGACGCGGTCGATTAAAGTAGCTCGACACACTATTGTGTCTAGTCAAATTTATTACAGAATATTCGTTAGATACTTTTCCAAACTTTTTTTTCATCACAAAGGGCATCAATATCCATCATAAGAAAAAATAAATCTTTTCGTGACATACAAATCATTGGAGAAAAGTAAAATTTCAAGAAGAAATAGTGAAGCTGTTACGTATAGTTAAAAATAAATCAAATTAAAAATATTATGGCTAAACAATAATAATTAAACAATCAGCCAAAATAAGCTAATATCATTTCTAAAATTTTGATGATATTAGCCCGTAAATACAGTTTAAAATTTAATTTAATTCTTAATGCTACTTACTCATCAAATTTTCAAATAAGTATTAAGTACGAAACGAGATTTTACATAAGAATTAAGATTAACAAAAAAAATAAAATAACTTTCAAACCAATAAGATAAAATGTGCTCAAATTTTACACAGATATTTAAATGTAATAATGGAACAATCTAGGAAATTTTTATATTTATTGTAATGTGTTTTGAGATGAGAGATCACGATCTATATATTCTTAAATTAACTTGGTTAAAGTTAAGTATCGTGAAAAATAACCGTTGGACTTGTTAATTGTGCCGCTAATGAAAGTGCACATGAAATAAAACTGCAGTTATGTCAGTTAATAGTCCGAAAACCGGATACAAGAGCGCAATAAAATATGCATTAGGCGACAAGAAGCGAGGGTGTGTGGGCGAGAAAAACGAAGCGAACACGATGTAAACCGCCGCCGATGTAAAGGACGATATGCGTTGCGCCGCGTTTACAGCTGTACTATCACGCTCGTAGAATTTCTCATCAAGTTTGCCAGTGGAATATACTTAGAGAGAAAGGAGGAGAATGGAGGAGAGAGAACGGACGAAATGCAAGAAGGGATGAAATGCTCGCAGCATCACCGATCACGCGTCAGAAGCTGCACATGAGCAACGATGAAAGACACTCTTCCGTGTGTTCCGTTATCAGAGGAATTCTTTATATCGCTTGAAAGGAACGTTTTCTCCACGAATATCACTTTTCTCTTCGAGTTCGGTGAACGATCAATGCCCTGTGTTCCACGAACAAGAAACGGGAAGCGTTTGAGTTCGTCTAAATCCATCTCACGACACGATTGAGGTGAGAGCTCGTAGACGTATCGTGAGATCGAAGAGAAAACTCTCGATATCGAAAAGGAAAATCGCGAGAACTCTGCACGACGCCCTTTCCATGTTACATTTTCCGCATTAAAAGTAGTTCGAGTCTGATAGCTTTTTACACAAAAGCGCGTACAGTATATCACGTATTCACGTATACACGATATTCAGAACGAATACATATATACATGCCAAGGAACGTGAACGTACAAACTTTAATTTTATTGAAAAAGACTTTTCTGCTAAGAAAATAACTTCTTTTCATACTCTGTTGCGTCTATACGCATACTTTTCTCCTTTCGCGATTTTAAGTTCGAGTTTGAAAGCATAAATATGGTATAGCGTTTACAAATAGCGCTGTACAAAACAGAATTCAATGAAATGATTAAAGAATATGAAATTGATGAAATCGTTTATATCAAAATTCGAATAAAAAATATAAGTGAGACGGAAGTGGAAATTTTCAAAATTTTCCGAAAGTTAGGAACTTTTTTTTAGAAGTTCTGAATTCTGCGGTTTACTGAAAAATATCAAAGTCTGAACTGACAGACGCAAATGTGTGAAATAAAATATAAGAGCGAAAGCGCAGTTCATGGAAAATTGATGATAAAGCCGTTGATCTTTCCTCTGTTTGCTGCAAGGACAGCTGTAAGAAATGCATTATAACGCTTCTCTGACGTTGTAAATAACCGTGTGTATCGAGAATTCCGGGCCACTTTAAGGAATGAAAAAGATCACGGATGAAATCTGGCGGTAGAAACGAGTGGTTTTAACGACACTCAATCTCCGAATTGGATTGCGTATGCCATTTTCAAAGCGGGAAGGAAAACATGCTACGGCGAATATCCGGCGGTTCATTCCTTCCGTCACTTATTCGTGAAATATAGCTTACCTCAGTGCTGAGAGTTACAACGCTGTAATATTGAATCTCTCGAGTTATACAGGGGTGTCTTAAGCGCATCGCGGCTATAATAATATACTTAGGCGGCATGTATCGATTAACCTGAGCATGAATAATTTCCAACCGGAGATACTTGCGAATGAATTGCTTCGCGCCCGTTCTGTTTACACCGGTTTACAGCATGATAATTGAATTATATACGGATATATATTCACAACCTGTATTTAGATGATTAATCCACCGCACGCCATCCGACCCTTCCTCAACGTCTGCTCTTTACGTTATCAAGCAGACTGAGATTATAGTTCTCGCGCCCAGGAGAGTTATCATCCTTTGCGATCCCATGTCGCGCCCACGTTGTATCATATTTTGCTCCGACAGAGCCCGCACGGTTGCTACATCGTTAGAAGCTATTTACTCTTATGCAAGCTTGTAGAAGTAAATAATTTTATTAATATCCAAAACTAGCGTTGTAGGATATTAATAAATAAAAAAAATCGACGTATATACTCGTTGAATATCGTCAACTAAAAATGAGGTGCTGTAGTTACTAGGTGAGACGCAGCAGAAATTAAATAAATATTGCCAAAATACATTCTTAAAGGGAGACTAAATTGAAGAGACAGAAATTTCTATATTCGTGCAAATCAAGAGAAGCAACACGATGATGTAATTTAAGAATGTATCTGAGCTATTCCAAAAATAGTACCAAATTGATGAAATTTCGGGAAACTCTTCCTTTGTTCCTTCCTCTGTAATATACTAAAAAAATTTCAAGTAGGTTCACTAAACCGTGTTAGAGAGTAATTATTATTTTAATTATGATGATTATAAAAATTTAATACTTATACTGGCCAATCAATAACTTATTTTAAGTATTAAAAATAGTATTAATACTATTTTTGATACTCTGTGTGTGTGTGTGTGTGTGTGTGTGTGTGTGTGTGTGTGTGTGTG